>NC_089234.1:2761821-2766821 GCF_963924675.1 Phocoena phocoena | reverse complement strand
AGGAGAGCGGGTGGGGAAGGTGGCCTGGACACCCCAGAGGGCCCCCGCCCGGGCATCCTCCCTGAGTTCACCCGGCCTCAAACCCAGTGTTTACATGGGCTGCCAAGAAGCACGCGGGGCCTCCTGTTCATGGGGGTGGCCAGCCCCGCACAGCCACGCCTGGATGGAGGCTGGCGGTGAAGCCCCCTGAGTGACGACGTGGCAGCCCTCGGGTCTTCCTTGGGGGAGCGCACCCTCAGGAACAGAACCCCTCCGTGAACTGCTCTGCACTGTGGAACATCCTTCCCTGGCCACCAAGATGCTAACCGTGAACATCTGACATCCCTCGCTACATGTTCACAAATTAAAAAGGAGCCTACTGACACTGCTTATGCCCATGCCGAGCACTAAAAAGGTACCGTCTAAAAGGCTTTATTGTGTTAATGAAACTCGGAGGTGGTCAAGACTTGGGAGAACACGGGGGTGGAACATAAAATAATCACTCAATGTTATGACTTCATTTTTCATTTTGTGTTTTTCAACTGGCCTTGAAAATCAGAGATGGCTTCTAAAGAGAGAAAGAGACAAAATTATATCAAAGGAGAGGGAAAATTATAAGCCTGACTTATCTTTAATGTTATACATCAAAATGAAATTCCTGTGATACGTGGCGTGTGCATAAACAACAGGGCGACGTTTGTCTTTGTTGAATTTAAATGAGAAGTCCCTCTAGATATTAATATGGGGACTTCATCTGTTAGCCTGCTAAGTCAGGGACTTATAACAAAAGCTTTGTAAACAAAAGATTAAACTGAATCGAGCTTTAGAAAATGAAAGGAAAACAAGAGTCAAGTAATCACAGATCAGACTGGGGCTGCTTAGATTGAAATCAGCGCGGGCTACTGGAGTGGAAAATGTTTAATTGAACTATTTCATTACGCGGAAGTTTACGTCCCCCTTGCAGAATCCAAAATACGTGTGTATCAGAGAAGCCTTTCTTTTCGTCCTTTAAAAACAGGGGCCCGCAGAGATGAAACGCAAGACTGGAGACGGCGCGGCCCCTCCTGCCACCCTTTGCCCACCTCTGAACCGCGCCAGGCACGGGCCGGGGCTGCTCCCACACCTGTCGGCCGGGCCGTGGGCCAGGGTTTGGGGCATCTGGAAGCCCCCCCTTCCCAGAGCACCTGCTGCCCCCAAACCGGAACCAGCCCGGTGGCGGCCCCCCCGCGGACAGGGCGCCACTTGCCCTTTTACTAACCTTGGGTAACCTTTCGGGATCACCCGGATGTCTTGGGATCACTTTCTGCAACCTCTGAAAGCCGTAATCTATGGTTGGTTCATTAAGGGCTGTAACAGGACACAGAAATGCAGGTCAGGTTAATTACTTTTATGCCATCCATTACTCGCTTATTGCACGCTTACAAATAAGTGTGTGATTCTCCTGTTCTGACGCTCTTGAAGGCAAGCACCCCTGGAAGCTAGCTAGCTCTGTCCTAAGGAGTAGGTTTCCCCCTTTCTTTTGTACATAAAAGCAATGATTATTTCTAATCTATAATTAGACTGGAGGAGAGTCAGAGGGTTACTCAATATATTGTAAAAATGGGAGAGCAGTCAGAAAGTTGCAGGTCTCGGGGCCGTACACAGCCATCACCATGGTCGCCATCGCTGTCTGCATTACACAGGGCCTTCCACACTGGCTGGGGATTTATGGGAAACTGGCAATTATGACATATGTCCAGCTATTGCTAGCTGCAGATTTATCCCTGTGGTCCTTTTCTGTCTAGCATATTGCCTGAGCACAAACCAGGCAGGAGGAGCACTTATTCTTGCAAAGCTTTAATAATCTGTGAATGGCTGACTACAAACTGATGCAAGGCAGTATCATTCCACCAGCCTCACGAAATTGCTGGCCACAAATAGTAATTAATCTTTTTATCCCTCAAATTGTAATTTTGACTATGAACTGTGCGCGGCCATAAATCAGCGGCACGCGCGCTGTGTACGGTGCATGAATCACGGCCGGGGCTCCGTCCGACTGCAGCCCCTGTGTTTAACAAGCTTTATAAGGAGCCATTGGGCTTTATTATGGCTCTGCCTGACTCCAACAAAAACGGAGCCCGGAGGCCCGGGGACGCGAGTTAAGATGAAAATACTTATTAGAGTACATTACTTCTTGATGTAGATATCGTTTTCCGTGGAGTAACGCCACGGTGCGTGGCGCGACATAAATCGGGGGGTTTTCTGAGACTAATAAGACCTGCCGCCATCTATTCATTACTCAGCCCGCAATGTGGGCCATCACTCATTAGTCAGCACGTAATTTGATGATTACCACCACCCAGCTCAGCAGGTCTGCGGAGCGCCGGGAACACAAAGGCTACAGCTTCAAGGAGCAAGGTTAGAGGCTGCCTTTGAAAGTGCTTTCCGGAATAATTGGTCACCGTTATCCTCGAGTGCTCGGGCTGCTGGTGTCAACACCCACGGCGGGTCTCGTAAGCGCCGCCGGAAGACTTGCACGTACAGGGGATAACGCGGCCGCAAGTTGAGGACCGCAATATGATCTGACATTCCATCATACGTGCCGGAGACAAAGGTCCGCACAGGAATGTGAAGTAAGACATTTTCTTGTTAATAAAGCATTGATCCGACATATTGATTTTACATGACATGGCTTCTGCCGCGATTTTGCCCTCCTTTTCCTTTGCAAACAGTAAAGCTCTTCAGAATGCCTCAGCGTAGGTGACACGGCAAAATTTCTAACTCTCTGTGATGTAAATTCTGTATGTGTAAAACCACTTCATAATCAAACCATTAATCATCAGAACCTGTCAGCGGTGACTTGGGGGACAATCTGTCATGTCTCTGCGTGGCCGGGACAAGGGTGTCAGGCGAAAGTGCAGTGCAGGGAGCAGGGTGGATGGGCCTCACCCAGCGACTTGGCCCAAAAAAGGATTCGGTGAAGTCTTACGTGTCTTGACTGGGGAACCAAAAAGGTGGCCCACTGTGCCTCCCTAACACGCCGGGTTCCTCCTCTCCCCCAGCTAATCGCCATGACTGTTCGACTTAATGAATCGGCCCAATGAAAGGTGATCAGAAAAGATAGATGGGCGGCCGCTATTGATGTCATGCAAATGCCCCGACAGGTGACAGACGCTTTAATGCAAGCTTTCAGAAGCTTTATGACTTGTAATAACCATACACTCTCATTCTGGGGGAGACATTCCCGATGTTTCAGTTGAATTGACATTCTCCTTCTAAGACCAAAAAGATCTTAAAGCAGTAGAAAAAAACACGGGGGTACCGTTCACCTCCCGCTTCAGCCCAAAGAGCGTTTACGTCTTGAGCGCACTGCCAAGAACGAGGTCGGACGTTCGGAGGATGACATGCCATCCTACGACTGCAGGTCTCACCGTACTGGACACGGCGAGGGGGGCAGGGGGCGGGCGCCGCTGTTGCGGCTAGAAATCCCGCCGGGGGCTCCGCTATGGTAGCCCGACGGATTTACGCGGAAGAATGAGAAGAAGGGGCCCTTGTCTTCAAACTACAGGAGCAGAGACGTGTTCTCGGTTCTGGCGGGTGCGGGGGCTTTGATCACTGAGGGTGGGACGGCCCACCTCTGCGTCTGCGAGAGCAGCTGCCATCCGCGGGGCCGAGCGGGGGCCTTCCGAGGGCCACACCCCACAGAGCCCTCCGCCCCGTGCCAGGCGAGACAGGGAGTCGCCCAGACTTGGTTGGCAAACTCTACAACTGGAGGAGAAAGCAGAAAGCCCCTTCGCGCACATCTGATAAATCCTCCGCGTGTGGAGTGTACAAGGAGGGCCCGGCCGAGCCAGGCCACGGCTCTGCACGTCCAGTCACAGAGCACCGAGCCAGGCCAATCAATACCACTTTCCTGTTTTAGAACTGGGTAATTATGAGGGGGAGAGATTGCCTGACCTTTCACCTGCACTGCATTACTTTGCTGATATTAAGATAAATTGCCTGATTTTGGGTAAACATATGCTGCGATTCAAGCTGTCAGCACTGGTTTGCTCAGGGATAATTTGTATTGATCTCCCAGCTTCTGCCCAATTTTGCTTACTGACCTCGTGGATAATTAGAGAAGGAGCCTTGGGTGAGCTTAAGTCGGGACGAAGAAGAAATATGAAGACGAATAAAGCAAACTTGTTTTATGTTAATATTTGTGGGTCCTCCTCCGGCCCTCACATCTGTCAGCATCAGGAGAGCCGTAAATTAATGGACTTGGTTCCTGAGCAGTTTGTTCCCAGGCATTATTTAGCAGCGTGCTCAGTCTCTGAACATGTGTCACTGGGTTAAATTAATTTAAACTCTGCCTTAAACACAACAAAAACAAATGTTGTTTTTTGCTGAAGGGGGAAAAACCAAGACATTTCTCAAAATGTATTGTAAGCGTCCACCCTTCTGCAGGGATTTCCACCGATCTGCGTCGGAGAGGGTGAGTTTTATAATAAACCGCACCCCCCCCCGCCCCCGCAAAAAAAAAAGTAATTAGCGCCCGTTATTTGTTCTGAATTCAAATCTTGCTACGATGGGCCACTACCTATAAAAGAGATGACTGCAGGCACAAAATTATATCATTTAAGATATGTCAGATTATAAGGCTGTTGTATCAAAAGTCATAAAACAAATGTCCCTTGTGAAATATCTCTTTATTAACCGTGCCATAAGATATTAACATTCCTCATTTAGTGGAGGGCCTTTTATCTGTTTCAAATACATTATTCGTCCTTTTAGAGATAAACTGTATTAATATCCATTTGAGTAGGCTACCGTGGCCTAATGCATAGTAATTTTTGTTGGAGAGCTTTTATTTTAGACTAAGAAAATTACACAGCAGTAAAACCTGAATGAACCCAGAAGCTGGAGTAGCCGGGAATCACATTCCATTTATGCCAAATGGGGCAGGCAATCAGGCAGCCTGTGAAAGGCCAGATATCCGGCTATCATACGCAGGCCAGCATCCAGCACGGGTCATACAAATAGAGCCTGACACGGCCACA
>NC_089234.1:2746821-2759321 GCF_963924675.1 Phocoena phocoena | reverse complement strand
CCACGAAATGAAATCGGTTCCCTTAGCAGCCGATTGCAGGTGCAAATTAATATTGTAAAATGAAGATCGATACATGGACAGGGCCAAATCAATAGCGGCTAAATTACTGCTGCATTTTCCTCCTCATTCAAGATGAGTTGTGTTTTCCTCTCAAAGTCAATACTTTGCAGCTTTTCTCATTAATTTCTCAATAAATTCGGCAATGAATTTCAATCACAGAACTCGGCAGGGCTAGCCAGGCACCGTGCACGGGAAACACAAAGGCCACGGTGGGCCTGCATCACTCACCACGAGGCGCTGCCCCGGAGCCGGCCTGGGCACGGCAGGGACAGACGGGAGGCGCCGGGCACTCTCTCCAACGCCAAGCACCAAGCGGCTCAGCCGAGGTCGCCCGCATCAAAGGGGCGTGGCTTTTCCAGCATCAGACCCACCCCAGGGCAGCGTCGGTTTCACACGGGGGAGCCCCTCCGACCCGCTAAGCCGAGGGTACCTCGTGTCACCAAGACTTCTGAGCATGGGAGAAGCACCACGCTTGACTTCTAACTGGAAGTCAGGCATCGCCTCAGCCTCACGGGGAGGAGTGTCTGGTACTCACACGCCCGGCCCAGCGCACAGGGACCTGCGCCATTCACCGCCGCGTGGCAGCGGACGGCGGCATTGTGATGTGACACTAGACTCAGAAAAGGGGACAGCACGTCTTCCTTGTTCCCAAAATAATACCCTTGCCGACAACTGTTGGATTGCATTCAAACAATCCTGTTTACATACCTCAAAGAATGCACCAGATTACGGCTTTTATAGTCACGTTCAAACGACGTCTACGGAGCCCAGGCCGGCAGCTGAGGAAAACCAAGGCACGTGGCGTCGGGTGCTCCCACTCCTCCAAGGGCTCGGCCCCCGGCGACAGGGACCCCCGAGACACGCTCCCCAGGGAGGCAGGGGAGGGGAACCGGCCACCCTGCAACCCTCACCTCCCCCACCCCGGCTGTTCCAGCAAAGGTAGCCCCTTCCCTCCACGTGTAAAAGAGCCTGAACAAAAGGGAGGGAGAAGGTGGCCGATAAAAATCATCCTGAACAGAACGACGAGCACAAACTACCCAGATGTCACCCTTCCTTTAAGAAAGAAAACTCAAGCGTGCCTGTGCTGTCGACCCTCTTAGAGATTTTGAGCCGGGAGGGGTAAAACCCAAGTGGGCAACAAAGTGCTCTGTGGAGAACCATGCGGGCAGTGGGTCGGCACACTCGAAACCCGCGTAAAATCTCCGTACAGAGACAAGCTGAGAAAGGAGCTCTGGAAGTTCACCCCCTCCCAAGGCTGGAGGCGGTCCTGCTCTGGGAAGACCCCTCCCTCCTGTGTGCCCGAGGCAACCAGCCCCCGGGGCACACGTCCCAGGCCATCCGATCACACGCTCCTCCCGGAAGGTGCGACCGTCACCCTGTGTCGCAGCACCTGCCCTGCTCAGCGCAGGGTGCACAGTAGGTGCTCCATAGTAACGAGTAAGGACCACGAGGACCCACAGGGCTTCTGGAAAATTCTAAGCCAACGGAGAAGGTATACTTCACTTCTGACTTGGAGAAGTCAAGATGAACGTGACGTTTCCCGTATATCCATGCGAGAACTTGTTCACGAATGTTTCACAGCAGCATCACTTGTCTTACAGTCGGCCCTCTGTATCCGCCACTTCCACATCCTCAGATTTGGTCCTGGGACCAAGCCCCGGCGGATCCCGAGAAGCGACTGTACCAAGGATCCACCGACAGATGAATGGATAAAATGTGGTCTCTGTGTACAAGGGAAGACCCTTCAGGCACACAGAGGAAGGAAGCGCTGATCACACCTCCACCCGGGAGAAACGTGAGTGGACGATGCCGGTCACCAAGGACCCCATACCGTATGATTCCGTGCACGGGAAATGTCCAGCGGGGCAAATGCGTAGAGACAGGAAGTAGGTTCGTAGCTGCCTGGCGGCGGGGCTGGGGGACTGCTGACGGATGCGGGGTTCCTTTTTGTGTAATGAACTGTTCTTGACTTAGGTTAGTGGTTGCACGGCTTTGTGACTGTACTAAAAACCCCTTAATTGTATACTTTGGGTGAATTTTAGGCTGTGTGAATTATATCTGAATAAAGAACGAAAGTTTTTAAGTGGAAGTAACGCCCCTGACCTCGATCAGAATCCATGTGCCACCTGTGCCTATGCCAAGGCGAAGGCCTCTCATGGCCTGAATACTGTCTGCGGGGCGTCTGGCGTCTGCGTAAAAGAACGGAGGCTGGAACTGGGGTGAGCAGGCCCCCAGCTGTGAGGGGTGGAGCGGAGGGCCGAGGAAGAGACCCCCCCCCCCAGTCCAGGGGATAAGCTGGCCCTCCTCAATCCCCACGGAGGCGTTTGTAACCCCTGGTTTTTCAAGGTGGACAAAGAGGAAAAGCAACGTTCTAAGGCAGAGCCTTTAAAGACATCGCCAAGATTAATGTAAATATTGAAATCACAAAACAGAGTCCTCGAACACAGGATCCTGGATTACGTCTCTCAAGTAAAACAGTCCCGCCTGATGCGCTCCCTCCATCTCTTCCACCCGTGGCGCAGGCTCTGCCCTCTGCCTGCGGACCCCCGACCCCGCCGCCGACGTGCGGGGGCACAGCCCGCCGGCCCCGGCCCCCCGTCTCTGCAGGGGCGCTCCGCCCACAGACCCCACAGGGCCACGGCTGCCCCTCTCCTCGGAGACCCGAACAGCTCTCGGGACTGTTTCGTTACAGTCTCTTCTCTTTTTCGTTCGCATCAGGCTCTGAGTCAGCTGGATCAGGCGCCCAGAACCAGGCACGGGGCTGCCAGGGTGAAGCCAGCCTGGGGCCCCGGGAGGAACCCACCGCGAGCGCACCCACGAGACGCGGCTGCTTTCCCGCCTTCTCTGCATCACGTGCAGAGTACCAGGCCCAGGTGGGCCTCGGGGACACACTGAACGCCGGACACCACGGGTAAGTTCCAAGTCACGTCGACACGAAGCCTCAGCATCCCACCCCGGACGCTATGCTCGCCTTAAAGATCATCACTGTCGGCGGGTGTTCTCTGAGTGCGGAGGAAAGAAGGCACCAGACGGGCACGGCATCGGGGGTGCTGATGAAGAGGCAGGTGGCTGGCAGGTGGGCCCCCTGGTGCCATGACAGAGCGCACGCGGCCTGGGCCGGTCGCCAGGGTGTGAGGAGGGACCGTTGGCAGGTGGCTGGCGGGCAGGTCACGTGAGGCTGCGGCCCCAGCACCTCGCGCACGTGTGGCTCACCTCCGTGGTGGTAAAATGGGTCAGCTTTGGAAACGACCTCCATTGTAACCGACAAGCACACAGGCAAACTGAGCCGTCTTCAGCTTGGGGTGCACAGCGGCCGGACGCCCTGAGAGTCACCGAGGTCCTGCTGTAAAAGTACCCGAGGAACAGCAGCCCCTGGGCGGGCTTGGCTCTTGTTCATGCCAAAGGGCACTGGGGACGTGCTCGCAAGGGATGGCGCCGGGCTGGTCTTCACAAGCGGGGTGGAAGTGATTACGGGGGCTAAAGCGTCTGGCTGATCACAGCACCAGGCACACGGATCCTGAGAATGGGCAGGAGTGCCACATCGCCGGCCCCCACCCCCTCCCATCCCCAGGGCTGAGGCCTGAAAGGCCAAGGGGAGTCCCCGGCAAGGGCCTTCTCCTGGGAGGATCAAAAGGGGTGAAAAGATGGGGAAGAAATCTGGCAGAATCCCCTCTACACCCCCGCCGCCCAGATGCCCTGACTCTGGTCCCCAGATGCTCCGGGTGGGAGAGGGTCAGGCCGGTAGAAGGCTGGGCCGACCCTGCAGAGCTCACCTTGTCAGGCGGTAGGATTCCCGTGCGTGGAGGGCGTAAGGAAGGGCTGTCACGAGGGCAGGAAGGGTGGCGTCTGGAAGGCGGATGATGGACCCACTGCCAGGCTGCACCTTTGAGAAACTTCCCCCAAAGACGATTTACACCGACAGGTACAGAGATCTGCAGCGGCCTACTGTCTCGATGGGAGGTTCTGTATTTAAACTGTAACGTGCTCTGTAATGCGTCCTCCACTAGAGCGCGGGCGCCAGCCACAGGCACCCGGGTCCCGTCCTCCACTAGAGCGCGGGCGCCAGCCACAGGCACCCGGGTCCCGCGTGGAACCAAGTTATTCACATGCTCGTTAGACGCATTTGAAAACTTCGATGTATTTGTTTTGGGGGGTGTAGCAGACAGTTCACGTCTCCGACGAAGAGGCTCCCATCTTTCGTTGTTTTATTGAAAAACCATTCTAAGAAAGTTCGAATGACTCAAGTTTGCATTTTCTGTAATGAATAAAAAAGGCCCAACTGATTCAAATGATAGTTTTTTAAACGGACTTTTTCTCGGGTTCAGCCTTTAGGATCCAAGCCTCAGCCGAGAGCCTAAAGACCTTCCCAAAACAAAGGTTTCAAATGAAAACACGAGCAGCCCCTGGACCCCAGGGGCGTCCCCGTCCCGGCTCGCACAGCCCTCGAGAGCAAACCCCACTCACCCCGTCCGCCTCCCGCCTGGGCCATGGCCTTGCGCGCGGCCAAAGGGACGCGGTGAAGGAGGCCTGTGGCTTCCGCGGCTGCAGGCAGCCAGGAAGAAAACAAGAGGCATCGCTCCTGTTTCTACGCTTCCAGGGCCACGGCGGGCGGGGCCTATTTCTTCTCCTCTTCGGCAACAGAAGGCTCACACGCTCCCTCGGTGGCTTCTCCGCTGAAACGGTGGTTCTGATGCTCTCCCTGGTCTTCCTCCTTGAAGCTACGGGACTTTCTCCTGCCAGGGTGACTCGTGGGGTTCTGCTTTTACCCCCTGTCATCGCTACCTTATTCTGCACTTCCGTTGATGCTGTTCACTCTTGTTGTGCTTTTAAGGGGTCCCTCCATCTCCCTGCCACCCCACATCCTGTCCCAGAAGCAGGGCAGGCACCCTGACCGGCCAGAGACGCCAAATAAAACCCCGGACATGGCCCAGTCCCATCCCGCGACTCGTGCCCGCGGCCTCCCGGGTGGGGGGAGGTTAGCGGGCCTGCGTCCCCGCACCCACTGAGGGAAACCCGTGACCCTTTTGTCCTTTGGGGAAGACAAATGGTTGTCTCCTCTCTGCTGCGTTCTGTCAGGTTCGGTGCCGAGAGTCAATACCTTCACCTTGATGCGGAAATCTCGTGATTTATCAGTCGGTTCTCCTCCCGGGTGAGCACAGCCCCACCGAGCACTGCCATCGGGCCGCGGGAAGAGCGGCCTGTGGTCACAGCACTTGGAAAACAACCAAAGCCCCTCCGATGACAGACAAATGTGTCTTGTTAGCAGCTGCCCAAAAGCGCTTGACTTGTACTAATAACAAAAAGGCCACGCTGGTCACCGTGGGTCCAAAGACGAAGCACCCTGTCACCAGCCTGGTTGGGAAATTAGCAAATAATGTTCTTTTCCTTGATAAATGGGTGACAGCTCCCTCTCACCAATCATTTCTAACATTTTGATGCATGCCTATGATCCCACTGGAGGAGCAGAAAAGTTTACTGGCCCTCAATTTCCAGATGATGAATGGAACCCCTCTAAATGTGCGATTTCTGTATGAGGTATAGTTCATTTTACGCAATTCTAGTAAATGGGTGTCACTGATGAGGACAGATAGTCTACTTGTGCAATAGCACAAGCGGTGCGTCTCATTCTCCCGGCCTCCTTCGAGACAGGAGAGGAAGGAAGCAGCAGGGACCCCGGGAGCCCTCACCGCCCCACCCTTTAGAGGGACTCGGGACTGGATCTGTGCCCCCAGTGCCCACTCAGCAAGCCGGCAGATTCACTGATCGTCATTTGGTCTAATGCTGGGACCGCACTAATGCAGAGGACACCGGCAGCAGGGAGGGGGCACGCCCTCCCTTCCTCTGTGGCCCCAAGGAGCCCCGCCAATGACCCCAAAGATGACCAGCTGGTCTCCACGCCCAGGTCTGCACACCATCCCAGCCAGTGGGGAGAAATTCGCCCTCTGCCCCCAACACGTAACCAAGGACGAGCCAAGGTGGGCGGGGCAGGAGGAGAAACCACGTTGGAGTCGCGCGTCATCTGAGTGCCATCCCAACTCTCCGGTTCCGGACGGGCCCAGAGGTGGCCTGAGCTCCGCACGTTCTTCCACAGAACTAGCCTCACGTGAAAGCGAGGCTGTCTATCCTCCAGGGGACCACGGACTTCCACTGACACCATCCAACGGGCGAGCTGGGACCAGTGGGAGCCCTGTGCCTGCGGGGCGCCCGCAGCAGCCGGGAACGCACAGGTAGCAGCCGGAGCCTCCGGGCCTCACTGGCCGGGACAGGGAGCCCAGGAGTCACAGACTCCTGAACCCCAAACTCGAACTCGGAATGAAAGTATCTCCGCCATGTCCATCTCCGTGGTTAAGAAACTTATAATCGAAGTAATCGGCTGGTTTACATTGAAGGGGAAGGCATTAGCATTTAGTTTAGCGAAGTAGAAACAGTATGATTTGTGGAAGGCAATTAGGAATCATTTGCTCCGTGGATACAAGTAATTTGTTTGAAGAGCGCTGGCCTGGGAGAGAGCTAGCTGGAGCCGGCTGTGGTCAAGGGCGCCACTGACTCTACTGTGTGTCACCGTGCTGTTGACAGAATCACATCTGAACACTCACAAAAGAGCTTTAAAACACTTCAGGAACGCCAGCGCCCTTCAAGGGGTGACGTGAAGTGTGGGTCAGGTGGCAGAAGGCTGTGAGAGGATACGGTGGCCCCGAGCGAGCCAACAGACACCCCCCACCCCCGGTGCCGGGACAGCTCCCGAGGACAGGGCGGTCACCTCCCTGACATGTCGCCAGTTTTAAGGCACAACGGGATTTTAAAAAAACAAACAAACAAACCATAAACACTGTATCGGGAAGGACACAAACCGTGAGCAGCTACTGGCTGAGTAACGATTTCACGACTGAAACTGAATGCACGTCTTCGTGCAGAAAATGACCATTTTTATGTCCCCATGTAGTCAATGCTTTGCAGACCTAAGACCGGCCCCAGCTCTGTCCCTGCCGCTCTGGCCCTGGGCACCATCGCTGCCAGCATCTTGTTTAGTAACTGGGTTGGCTGGGCCCGTGGCAGACAGCATGTTGATTCCTGGTAATTGGTGATAGAATTCCTTTAATCGAGCAAAAGAAATCTCTAAACTGAGGGTGGGTCAACCACACATTTGGGTGCAAGAGGTCAACAGGAAGAGCCCCTGGGCTGCGTCCTGGTGTCCCGCAGAGCCACGCTGGGACTCAGGCCACCACCGAGCAGCTCCAGCTTTTTTGTGTAACAGGAAAACCCTTCTGCCAAATGGACGTGTTAGGAAATCAGGGACACTCGCATCTGTGTGTGAACACCTCACACTTGGAATACGGTCTGTAAAAGCAGTTTTCGCTCAAACGTAATTTCAATTAGAAGCATACAAATTCCAATTTGTCTTCATCAAGTAACACCGCAATGCTTACATGATAATTAAAAAATAATTTCTTTTATTGCTCTTAACAATTTGATGTCTTTCTACTGGTGAAATTACGAATGTGAAACTGTTCAATCTGCCCATACCACTGAGTTCCTCAGGTAGGATATTCCGGGACGATTCTAATTATTATTAAACAAGCAAATGATACACTGTTAGACAAATATTAAAACAAGCGTTACGCTCAGTTATTAATGTGCACTGTTCACTTTTAAATGCAGCAAATATCTCATTAATTTAATTTTAGGCGCCCACCCGTTCATACTGCGTTTTACGGTCTAGAAGGCAATTTACTATTAACCAGCAATTACATACAGAGCGATTGTTAATTCTGCTCCTAAGTGCTAGCCGCTTGAAAACTGTTCTCTCTCTCTAATTTCTGACCTTCTTACAACAGGGGTGAGGCACGCTGGGAATACAAAGGACTAGTACGGAAGAGCTGGACATGTCATTGTGACTCATTCTTTTAATTCACCGTGCTAATCAACTGCACTGCCACTGCTTCCCAAGGTAATTGTGTCTTTATAGTAGTTGAAAGCAGCAGGCAAAGGGGCCTGGATGGATGGGCTTGGCCTGCCCCCCCCCCCCCCCGGACCCCGCCTACACCCACTCGGGGTTGACTAATCGGGTCTGGTTCTGAAGCATCGGGTGCTTCTCAGATAGCTGTAAACAGATCACTTAGGCCTTTGCCTTTGGCTGGGGGCAGGGGGAGGGGCCCTCCTCAGCACTCTGGTTCCTCCTCCCCAGGCCTGGCGGCCTCACCCCGAGGGTTCAGCGTGACGGTGTCCGCGCAGCCTCCAGGCCCGGGGATGCTGATGGGAGCCAGATGCCCAGGGGACGGGGCCCTCCCCGCAGGGGCTGCGCCTGTGTCCTGCCTCCAGAAGGGCTGGCTCAGCTTTCAGAGGGAGAGCAATTCCCAATGATTGCTTCTCTGTCCCATCAATTTCAGGGCAATGCAAATCAGACAGAAGCTTCCAGGTCAGACAGGTTATGACCCCACCTTTCCTCTGCTCTCTGGGAGTGTAGGCCCCCGTATCCCTTACGTGCGTTTGAAATGTATATTCCCGTTAATGATGGGGGTGTGGGGGAAGGCTGTAAATTAGCCCCCGCGGAGAGGCCAAGCTCACTGAATGGCTTCATTGAAAGGCCCGTTCGTGGGAGAACTCCTGATGGAGGAAACCCCATAGCCTTGGGCAGCCGGGACACTGAACTTGGGGTCTGAGAAGCCCCTTCAGCAGGGAGGGGTCATGGCGTCGGCTGCAGAAATGGAAGATGGGCGTCGGGACGCGGATGTCACTGGAACAGACTCGGGGACGCCCGCTGCCCTGCGGTCACGAGGCCTCCGGCCAAGGAAAGCGTCCTGCCCGGCCGAGGGCAGCGGGCTACAGAGAGCACTGCCCCACCGCGGCCCCAGAGAGGCAGGCCCTCGGCCACGGGACACCCACTGGCGGCGACGGGCGGCCCTCTGCCCTCGCGCCTCCCCCTCCAGCCGCACCCGCGTCCGCCGCGATGCTCAGCATGGGGCCCTTTCCAGCCACGCGGGCCACCGTCCTCAGTGGCCAACGGTGGGTGAAGAACCAGACCTTCCTGCTACTGTGTCTCCTCTCAGAAAGAGTGGCTGCTGCTGACGACAGCCCGCCGACCTCAGCATCAAAAGCCCGCGGGTCAAGAACCGGATGTCAGGGGCAGGGCCGGAGGCGCCCGCGGGGCAGCGGCCAGGAGACCAGAGAGGCTGACAGGGACAGCCGACTCCCCGTCCATTTGGGGCAGAGCCGTCGGTCCCACCACATACGGACGCGCTCACCGGGTGCCTGACCCAACCTGGCGCCCGTGGGGCACGTGCAGCATGCAGCCCACACGTGGTGTGGCTCCCAGCCGCCCAGCTCATAAACATCCCCTCCTCCGAGGAACCCAGACCCGACGGGAGCCCGGGTCACACACGGCACCGAGGAGAAAGCGGGACTCGGGGGTCCCCCCAGGTCCCTGGGCCACACCGGGCGGAGCCGAGCGGGGCGCCCAGGACCCCACGGCCTGAGTTCACAGCCAGAGCCGGACGAGCACCCACAGGCCGGCAGGGGCCCTGCAGAGACGGCCCAGCGCTGTGGGGAGCCTGGCCCCCACCTCCCGGGACCTGGCGGCCACGGCGGCCGCGGGTACGAGCGCTCACAAGCACCCCGACCACATAACCCGCTTCTGCGCGGCGGTATTTAACACGTGGAGGCCTCACCAGCTGGAGGCGCCGCCCTCCCTCCATCTCGCCTCCCGGGCTCACCAGGAGGCGAGCTGGTCCCACGGGAGGAAACGGCCCCTAGCACAGGCAGGGAACCTCTCTCTCCTCCTGACCACGTGAGGGCCGCTGGGGGCTGGAGAGGAGGCGGCCTCCCCCGATCAAGGACCCCGGTGTCACTGGCAGCCCTGGCTGCCGAGGGTGTGGGTGCCTCTGGGGACAGCAGCCCTGGCTCTCTGCAAGGACCCGAGCCAGGCACAGCCTGGGAGTGACACGGGGCCTGTTGGAAAGCGGTCACTGGAAGAATTTACATTTTGCCTCTCACGCTTCCTGACGGGGGTCAGTTACCCCCACTCCCTCCCCCAACCCCAAAGTGGAAGGGACCTCGTCTCTACCCTGTCAACCCACCCATTGGACAGAGGAGAGGCCTGCATCCCAGGGGGAGGCCAGACCTGCCCCGGGCATCCTGCAGCAGGTGACAGCACGTGGACAGAGCCCCCGGGTCCCAGCCAGGCTCCTGCAAGGACCTCCCCCGCCGCCCTGACCACGCGAGCACTTGGAGGCCACGCTGTCCAAGAACAAGCCCCCGTCCCCTCCGCCCTCGTGGGGCTCAGCAGGTGCTGGCCACCCCCAGAAACACGTCTCAGAGGTTACAGCTTCTGCAGGTGGCAGGACTAGGGGTCCCAATGCAGACAAGCCGTGTGGTCATTTACGGCCTTTCTCAGTAGCCACCTCAGACGCATGGTGTTCTCCAAGCAGCCTGTGGGCAAAGCACTGCAGCAGACGACTTTCAGTACACGTGACCCTTTCTGGTGACGTCAGTGTGTCCGAGACCCTCCCAGAATACGGACCCCCTTGAAGCAGCAGTGCGGTGTGGGGTTTGAGGCCCCAGGCCCGGGGCAGAGACCTGCTCCCATCTACAGGGTGCGTGTGACCTAGGGTACGCAGCCTTAACCTCTGGGACCTCGCGGGGCAGCCACCCGATGGAAGCAGGGGTACTGTGGTTACTGACAGCTCCCACCACCCTGCTTTGCAGGCGAGAAGGGAAGCTCCACGGATAGGGGGAGGGGCCCAGGTCACCTGGCCCGAGCTGGCTGCACCTGTCCATAGCGTCACACCATGTGGAAGAGGATGTAGACACTGCCCCTGACTACACCAACCGGTGGGCCACGGAGGGATCGCCCATCCTCACCGCAGAACCCATGCAGGGGGCCCCCGGGGGCCCAGAGGCCCTCCTTGGGAGGAAGCATCTACCGATTCACCACGAAAGTCGGAAATGTGAACTCACCGGTGTAGACAAACCGCCCAGGAGCACCTTTACAGAACTGCTTGGATTTGTAGGACAGGGTGACTTCCACGACTCCAGGAATGTGCCTCGGTGGGGTCTGGACTCGGATGGCGTGGGGAGTGATCAGCTATAAAAACCACACAGGGAAGGAAGAGGCTTTCAGCGGCGCTGGGTGCAAGAGGCGGACACTTGCCAGTTGGATATAATTACCAAAATGAGCAAAAATTGGACCATCGTCTCGGAATGTTCCCTCCTAGCTGTCACCCAGAGACTCAGGACCTACAGTTGTGCTTTCAGAAAAATATCTGCAAATGATCCCGGTTTCAGTTTGCAGGAAAGGCCACAGGGCATCATTCATATGAAAATCACCACCATATGTCTCCTTAAACCTGCTTCTAGTAATTCTAGCACTAATTGTTCCAGGGCACTCAGGGACCTCCGACGCCAGGCTTGAAACCCCAGGGCTGTGGGGCAGCGGTCTGCACCCGCCCACCGGAGAAGCCCCTGCCACGGGCGGACCGTCGGTTTCAGGGGATCTGGCGACAGAATGCACCGTCGACAGCATGTCCGACAGCCCACGGACAAAGCCGCAGCCGGACGCGCACCGATCTCGCGGGCTTACCTCGCTCCATACCAACATAGTCCCGAACACAACTTGGAGCCCATCGAAGAAGTTGTCTCCGATGATGATCACAGTCGCTCCCCCCGTGGTCCAGCCTTCACTGGGACTGATGGCCTTGATGCATGGAGTGGCTGCCCGCACAAGACAGAGAACGCAGACCTTAGAGCCTGCCACGCTGCCGCCATGCTGCCCACCTCCAGCCACGCTGGGCGGGGCTGGAGGGAGGCGGCCGCTCCTCCGGGCGGCACGCAAAGGGCAATCGTAGATCAGCACGTTGATGTGTTTAAAGCAAACTCTTAAATGTTTTATAAAGCAAAGGCCAAGCCACGGAATACCGGTGAGTGAGGAGAAAACATGGCTTGATGTAGCAAATTATGTTTCAGGGCAAATATGACTATTACAAATGATTTAGCATCGCGTGCACGTGGCACGTCGATTTATCTGCTTTGCGGTCCAGATCTGAGCAGAGTCAATCAAAGGCTGATGAGGGAGACAGAAGAGCAAATGCCTTGCATTTCGATTCCTCATAAGCAGCTAATTGGGTTGGGGTTTTTCATCCGCGAACTTTGCCTTTTGGTTCAAAACTTCATTTTCCTCTGTCACTTCACAATTACTACTTTTCATTTTTCATCAGGAAAAAGAAAAATCAAAAGCACGATATTAATACTTTTGTCAAAGGTACACATTGTACACCTAATACTGTTTGTCGACAGGAATCCCCAGCCGCTGGCCTGACCTCCCTTTGTCTGGGAGCGCTCACATTTGCATGAGTTATTACAATGCTGCCGCGGCCTGGCCCTGCTGGGGGAGGGGAGACAGACAGCGAGGGCGGGCACAGGGGAGCGGGACCAGAAGGCCCAGCACG
>NC_089234.1:2726821-2744321 GCF_963924675.1 Phocoena phocoena | reverse complement strand
ACTGTAAATAATCTGCCTTGCTTTTTGTGAGCTCAAAGGACGCGATGGCAGACATCCACGCAGCAGCAGGGGGAATTAGTTTACTTGGAAACCATCAGCGAGTGTGTACACACTGCTGGTGAATATTAGATGATTGGATAATGAGGTGTTAGCCAGGAGAGGCTGCACAGAAGCACAGATCGACGGTTTACGGGGGCGCTTTCTCCTTAAAGAATGTGGGACCGAAGCAAAGCCAACATCCACCCCTAAGACGTGAACTAACCAGGCAGAAGGAAGAAAAGGGGCTTTGGGGATGATACATCCAGACCCTAAAATGAACTTCCTAAGCGTCAGCCCTCTCGGTAAGTGGAGGAAGCATCTCTCTTCATCCCAGAGAGCACCCCGTCATATTCTGTAGGGCTCTTGAGAACTGGGCATTAATTACACAGCAACAAACAAAAACCTTCCCACTGATGACTAATGCCTCCTTCTCAAAGACCTATACGTGCTAGCTCTCAGTCACCTATGCGCCTCTTTTGATCATGAGTCCTTTGGGGGGACTGGGGGAGATATTTCAATCTCTTGCAAGAAAGTGACTTGGTTTAAACGTTGATTAAAAAAATTGAAAAACAAACCTCAAATAATCTTGAGCGAGACTGCGTCTGCAAATAGCTTTTGATTAGTTGGGTTTTATCTCCAAGGTACCCACGAGTGGCCTTTATTTTTCTAAATGCTGTATTTTCTGTTTACAGTCAAATGCTTTTTCATGCTACTTACAAAAATAAATACTTGTACTTTGCTCAGATCATAACAGCTCATTAGAGGAGGCTGATTTTGGACCCACGCTACAGCCTAACACCAGAGGGCTGCAGGAGCCTCGTGGACCTATCACGTTGCCAGCACCGGCTCTCTGGGGAAGCGGGGTGCCGAGGACGGGGATCCAGCCTTCTTCATTGTGAACCTCATTAGTGATGGTTGCTAAGGAAAGCACACACCTACCTTCAGTGCGTTGGAAGGAGACAAACAGTACGTCACAGATTCTAACGACCCTGGCACCCAGGGCGACCTTTATCACAGATTCTAATGACCCTGGCACCCAGGGCGACCTTTATCACAGATTCTAACGACCCTGGCACCCAGGGCGACCTTTATCACAGATTCTAACGACCCTGGCACCCAGGGCGACCTTTAATTTTTATATTTTTGTTCTCTTACACCTTAGTCGTTAACGTAGAAAAACAAATTCGTTTACTTTTGCGGACCGCAGCAGATTCACAAATTGTCTTCCAGTTTTTATGTCTGAATCATATTTCATTCTGATGACCTGCACGGGCGTCATTCATTTTCCTGTGTACATGTCTGTCTGCCTCACGGGCGGCTCCTAAATCCAAGACCTCAGTCTAGAGAATGTGTCGTCTAACTGCTTAGTTTTATGGGTTCTTTTCCTCTAAAGAATTTAATCATGCTGTTTTGTGTGCAATTCACTTAAAAACAAAAAAAACCTCACATTACTTTCCCAACAATTCATATTGGTCAGAATCTCATGGTTTTCGTGAAATGTCTTAGAGAGGAAAGGACCTCACGTTGGAGGGGAGGTGACACGTGGCGGGACCCGCGCGTCCGCACGGAGCTGGTGACAGGGCGACTTGCGAAGGCCCAGGGTCTGTGTGTTGCTGAAGTTTGACTTACACGCCTGCCTGCCTGTCACCCTTATCGAAATTCTTCTCTTTTAACAAGCAGTCCATCACTTGAAAGCATTTGGTTAGCAACATCTTATGCCGTTCTTTTCCTCACCCCCTCCACCCATCCCCCACGCGTGAATACCCATGCGCGCGCGCGCGCACACACACACACACACACACACACACACACACACACACAGGTCCGCTCTCCATGGAGGGCCAGGAGGTCCTTGAAGTCCATGAGCTCAGGCTCACGGGACCAGGATGTGAGCGCCCACCAAAAGGTGCCCAAAGCATCTGGGGATGAGCCGGATGGGGGCTAGACAAGCCAAAATAAAACCAAATACATTAAAACTGCAGGAAAAGCGCTCAGCAAACGAAAGCTTAGACAGAGACAAACCAATAAAGTGAGGGCCATGGCAGGTGAGGTGGGTGGGAAAGCTGAGACCGCCGGTGAGGGAGGGGAGAGGGACGCCGGGGCGGGGGGCTCTGTCCCAGGGACGGGGGTCTGACCAGCAAGGGGGCCTGGCGGGAGCAACTGGGCGTGAATCAACAGAAAGGATGGCACGAAAAAAGGGAGCATCGCAAATTAAAAAGAAGGCGTGTAGCATGTGCCTACCATTTTCCAGATAAGAAGGGGCCGTACCTTCTGACGGGTCCAGGCGGCGGGCCCGCCGCCCGTGCTTGGAGTTGTTGTGTACGAACATGTTGTCAGACACGGCCAGCACGTGGCCATCCACGTTGACCGTGGTCGACACGACAACCTGCAGAGACAAGCGCGGGTGAAACCGGAGTCGGAGGTGGAGGCGGGGCCCTGCCAGGTGTCAGGCCCCTTCAGGGGTGCCCGGCAAGCCAGCCCCCAAGGTCTCGAGCCGGGCACCCGCTCCCGCTCCCGGATCCCCCTCGAGGCCACGTGCGCGCACCGCGTTTTCGGCTAACGGGGTGTGTGGGCAGTTTTGCTGTGACTCACAATCGCTTCTCTTCCAGACCCGCCGCGCCAATTACAGTTTAATCTCCTGTTATGCTAACAAGTGAATTCAATCCACAGAAATATTCTCCTCACCATTAGCTTCAGAGACACCCCTCCAGCCACTCACTTTAAAGCTATTTTGATTGATCTGTTCACATATTGATGAGATAGTTTATCTAATTAAAATGAGTTCACTGGAGACTGTCCTTCCTGGAAGAGTTGTGAGGATTCAGAGTTGCCCCCCCTCCCAAAAAAAGGCTTCAGAAATCAGAAGCTGCTTCTGCTACCCACATCCTAGCATCAAATGATCCCTGGGTCAATGTCACAATTACATCCAACATCTGGTAATGAACGTTTTTGCATCTGAAAAGGCTGAGCTGGATAGGAATAAAATGGTTTCAGTTCAGGGAAAGTACCCTTTCTCAAGTTCATGGTGAAGGATGGCGAGGATGGCTAGCACCTGCTCTACCAAGGGAGTGTGATCCTGTTGGAGGGAAAGGCGCGGCCCTGAGGTCCAGGTTCGGGGTGGGGGTGGCCAGGGAAGAGATGGGGGCCGGGCTCCCCCACATGCTCAGTGCGTCGCAGAAGTAAAAAAGGAAGTCACACTGGCAGGGACGGCCTTGAGGACCCCAGACGTCCTCCCAGGGGAGCTTGGAACAAGCACCCCAGAAATGGCACCCCCTACCTAACGGACCCAGGAAATAGGAAATTACACCGGCCTTGAGAGTTTCCTTGGACAGAGGCGGGTCTGTATACTGCATTATTTCCAGAATAGCTGGGGTAGCACAGATGTGAGCGCAGGTTCAGTCTGGGTCTTACATCAGGACCTGGGGGCCGGAGCCTGGATTTGGGGTGGAGAGAGCCTGGTTCTTTGCCACGTTTGGGCAGTGGAGAGGGCTGGCACCACCTAGAGAACCACGACCCCACGGAGAAAAGCTGGGCAGGAGGGTGGGCACACGTCAAGGCATGCCACGTATGGCGAGTTCAAAGCCACAGCTACAGTGGACCTCCGTTAATGACGAACCAGACCGATGCAAGATGCTAATAACAGAGGAGAGTCGGGGGGAGGGGAGGCCAGGGGCTCATGGGAATTCTTCACTTTCTGTGAAATTTTCCTGTAAACCTAAATAAAACTGCTCTAAAAAAGAAAGTCTACTAGTTAAGAAAAAAAATGATACATAAAAGTGACTGTAAATAAATACGATTTTTTAAAAAGCAAAGCTGTACACTTATATGTAAATACATCTGGGAGTAACTGATTTTTATAAAAATCTCAGGCCCCACAAGAAGCCTGTGAAGCAGGACCAGTACCCACTGCACCCACAGCCCCGCCAAGGAAGGGGACACCTTCCCAGATGACTCCCTCTGGCTGTGGGCATTGCCAAGATCGTTGAAGTCTCCACAACATCAGGCCCCTCTGTGCCTCAAAATAATGTCAGTGCCACCACCAGCATCCCCAGGTCCAGGCTCAGACGTCTCGGCATCATCTCTCTCAACTATCTCTGTTGCCCTAGCAGGGGTGGCTCTGACCCCACTCTGGGGCCACTACTCGCCTGGCAGCCTCTACGCAGGGGACGCAGGGCTGCCGGGGTCACAAAGGCACCCTCCTGGCAGCCTGTCCTCCAGGCCCCGCCCTGGGTGCAGGGGGACCTCTACCGACACTTCCCCCGAACGGGGTGCAAAGACACAGGACTAACCCCGAGCCGCAGACTTGATTCTCTTTACATTCCTAGACCGTGAAAAGTTCAAGAAACAAGAAAGAGTAAAAATAAAAATAAAAAGGGACACTGTCGGGCTTCCCTAGTGGTGCAGTCGTTGAGAGTCCGCCTGCCGATGCAGGGGACACGGGTTCGTGCCCCGGTGCGGGAAGATCCCACATGCCGCGGGGCGGCTGGGCCCGTGAGCCGTGGCCGCTGAGCCTGCGCGTCTGGAGCCTGTGCTCCGCGACGGGAGAGGCCGCAGCAGTGAGGCCCGCGTAACGCAAAAAAAAAAGGGACACTGTCTTTGCTCTGTCGTCTCTATATAGGTCAGTCACCAAGGGAAAAGCATAGTTGAGCAGAGAAAGCAGACAAGCTGTGTTTGTTTCTCGGCCGGGCCAGCCCTGCGGTGCACCTACAGAAAGGTGCTGAGATCGTGGTGCCCGCTGGAAACGTCGTGTAAGCCCTGATCTAGTGTTAAGTCCAGTTAAACCTCCTGAGAGGCAGAGAGATTAGCTAAAGAGAGGGAGGAAGTCCTTCTAGTAACTGCGGGCTCCACCTGCGACCGAAGCTGCCTCAGCCACTGGCGAGCCAGTGTGTGACCTCCACTCTGCTCGATGGATCAACGTGGAGCTTCACACAAGAGAAGCGGAAGTCCGCCCCACCGTCTGCAGGAGACACCGCCCCCAGGGTCAGGGCGTGACTGTCGGCGGGTCCACCGGCTCCACCGCTCTGACCGGCTGGGTGGATGTCAAGACAGATGTCACATTTCGCCTGAAGACTGAAGCATAACTTACATTTCTAAGAAAAAGCCTCGAGTGATTTGATGGTAAACTAGTCTAAATCCCATAGAAAAGCATTTGGTAACATCCAACCTAGCAGTGAGCTCCCAAATTCTTCTCTGGTGGGTACGGACCAGGAGCCACCCGGGTTTGGATTCCAGCCCAGATATTTTTACAATTAAAATCAGCAAAACAATCCGTCATGTTTGGTGAGCACGCTTCACCCCGAAGTCACCTCCTAGTCATTCACAAACAAAGGCAAGAAAACCATGACTGCATCAGAATTTAGCCCTGAGCCCAACTGGCTCTCCACGCCTCTCCTCAAGAGGAAATCCTCTGCTCTGAGGATAACTAACCAGAGGACTAACGTTAGCCTGGGTTCGGGAACACGGTCTAGCTCCGAGGTGTGGAATTAAGGAGGCGAGAACAGCCCAGCCTCAGGGGAGGGAAGCTGAGCTGGGGAAACATTCTGGAATTGGTAGAGGCCTGCATGGAACAGGTGCAGCCCCCTCAGTCCTGAGTACACCCCATGTATTACCTAGCGGTCCTCCCCTACCACAGATCAATCCATCCCTAAGGAAGAGCTTCAGCGTGGGCTCCAGAGTCTAACCAAGCGAACAAGCATGAAGAGCCAGGTGCGGCTGAGGAAACAGACTGAATGAGATGCTAACCTTCTGAGGACTCTACTTGCAAAAAGCCTAAAACAGTCATTTTGAAACACACCCACCGGACTCACCACGAGTGAATGTAAGACAGACTCCACCTTAACCCACAGCCCCGATCACTCTGATTTCGGGGTACCCCGCAGCCCGACACAGAGGGCCAGGGCGGTGTGCACTGCCCCAGGAGGCAGAGGCACACCCTGTCATCAGAGCAAAAGCGCAGGTCACGTTTCCAGAGCCAGCTCCACTTGGTCACGGGCCACGACTGGGCTCCATGACTCTGGCGGACTGAGGTGCCAGACCATTTCTAAAGCATTCGATTTAAATGCTCTTTCAAATGAACCCATCCTGGCTCGTTTGCACCCAAAGCCCCTGAGAACTAAAGGTTGGTTTCCGAACAATTGCAACTTCAGGGAATTCAACTTTCACAGTGTTAAGTCTGGACCACGGTCCAGAATCGTGTACCTGGAATCTTCGCATGTCCCGAGGGTTGCCTGCATTCTTCAAACAGTTCTGATTGCACTTGAGGAAAAACTTTAGAAAGAATCTACAAAAATACAAAAAATGGATATTTGTTAGGGTTATCAGACAAAAGACACAGACTTTTTTTGAAAGACACTCTTGCATGGGGAGCCGACCCCCATACCACCTGCTGGCTGCCCTGTAGGGGGCGATAGGGAGAGAGAGAGAACTCGGAGAGGCCAGGCAGGCACCTCTGGGTCCACTGGCCACTGTGGAAGATCTCCACACAAGGAAGCAGTGACTCACATTTGCCTTGACACTGGGGGTTTCCAAGCTTTATAATAACAGCCGTGACTTAAATTGGCCATTTCTCTCACCTGGATCTTTGCACGACCATTAATCACTGGGGACCTGTCCACCCCAGGGAGGGCTGCCAGCTTCAGCAAATAAAAACACAGGATGCCTAGTTAAATTTGAATTTCAGATAAACAACGAATAATTTTTTAGGCTAGGCCTGTCCCAAAGCAAACCTATCCTAAAAAAAAACACTGTTTCTCCGAAATTCAAATTTAACTGGACGCGCTGAATTCTACCTGGCAACTCAAGCCCAGGGGCCATCACTGCCTAGGTAAACACGCTTTTAAAGATGGGCTTTTCAAGTTACAATAGGTATGACTCCTAAGAGAAGATCTGGGGTGCTGTTTCAAGGGCAGCAACAACTGCTATGAAGTCGTTGGTTTTAAGGGACCTACGTGTGGTTTTAAGGGACCGATCAAGGCCCCCCCCACCCACCCCCCCATGAGGCAAGGAAACTATCGCTTAGGGGGAGGGGACCAGGCGCTGCCCCGGTTGGAGGGGAGGCTAGTCGCAGTGCTGTTTCTGCTTCCCGCCCAGGCCTGGCCTTGTTCTGAAGCATGGCGTCTCAGGGGTCCTGACAGAGTGTTGAGATGCTGTGACAGAAACATCATCACCTGTCCTCCCCATTCCCGCGTGCTCTGTGACAAACATGGAAGCTCCGGCTCACAACAGGAACGCATGGACCCCGGGAGGCCTGGCTGCACCGCCAGCCACGGGAGAACAGGGGGTCTCGGCCCTGCACCAGCTCGGCTCGTCTGGAGAAGGCCGCCCACGTCCTGAGCCCAAAAAACCTGGGGCCTCTGGGCTGACACCCTGTCCACGAGGCTATCAACAAACGTCTCCTCTATCTTCTTTCCAAGTATCCTCTGTCCTACTGGTTGATGACTAATTTTTTATGAAGTTTCACACGACTTCCTTGACTTCAAGCGGACAGTCAAGCTTCCTTGTGGCTGATTATCATATCAGAAAATAAAAAGATTTGGGAGACTGAGATTCATGTCTCCAGCTGCATTCCCAACATACCCTGGACGACTTTCCACCAGGGCAGAGGAAAATCCGACTGATGGGAAAAAGAATAGTGGCCACTTAATTAAATTTCCTTACATCCCTCACGGCCTCACTATTTTAGGCCAGAATTTACATCTCTTATTAACTCGCCTCACCTATACACTTAGCTCGCCGCGCCTCCGAACACCATCTGCCATCAGCGTACAGGAAGCTGCCCGGCCGTCCACCCACCAATTTCTAACAACCACGGTGTAATTAAGCTCCACGCGCTCCGCAGCGAGGTAAATTAAGCGCACCTGCGGCCACCCTGGCCCAACCACATGAGGGCCTAACAAGGTGAGGGCGCCACAAAGTTATCGTCCTGTCAGGCAATTAGGTTCTCACTTTGGGGGCAGCCACATGGCGCAATTACGCCTCGCATTTACCACCCAGCTGATCTACAGGCAGGCGCCGGCCGGAGCCGCTCATCTGCACGGAGCCGACGGGGGGAGCTTTTGTGCGCTCTGATTTCTGCCCCCTCCAGAGGAGGTTTCCTTAAATTCCGTGACGTCTTTTCAGCCAGCGCTCACCCTTTCACCTCCCGGAGAGCAGAGCGGGCACTGAGCCTGAACGGCCCTCGCCGTGCATGGTCACTGTAGGCGTGAGCGGCCGGGCCCCCGTGGGCCTCCACTAGCGCCAGCTGCAGAAACGGGCAGAGTTGGGCGCTGGGCCCCTCACCACCCCGAGCATCTCGGGGTCAACTCCCCGGAGCAGCTGGGTGTGTGGGCACGCACACACACTTACACGTTTTGGGTGCGTAGGCAATGGTAGGGTTCTTTTCAAAGTTTCTCAAAACGCAGCGAGAGGACTCAGAAAGACCTGCAGGTCTGGAGCGTACGGCCCTACATAGCAGGGTCCCTCCCGGGCACTCGGGCCCCAATTACACAAACGAAATAAGGCCCAACGTGCGCGGGAACGGACGCAGGTTGGGCCCTTATGGAGGGAGAGGAGCCTTGCGCTTAGCTTTCACCCTCACTTCGGTTCCTCGAGGATTCAATCAGGCCTCCTCGAGGTGGGCGGCGCGGTCCAGCCAGCGCGTGGCTCCCGACCCCGCACACCGTCACATCCGGGGCGAGCGTGTGCCTCTGCTAGCGAGGGCTCGCTGGCGTTGGGGCGTTCGGGTAGGGTGAGAAAGGAACGCGGACGCGTGAAGTCAAATGGTAGTTCTCATCCTTTACTCAATTACCCTTTAATTGGCTTTTTTTCTAAGAAATATCTGACAGGCACTTTACATATCTCACTTCTAGCGTCTGGTACACAGAGGATTTAATACTCTTGTTATGAAAGGAAAAATCTTTCCTATGTCAGAAAATCTTTGGCTTCAACACCAACGAACTCTTTATCACTGCTAACCATGGATCTGCGGCTCGATGGCAAAGAGGCGATAAAAATTCTAACCTGTCATTAGTACATGACGCTTAATTGTGTACACTGTGCTCCCGGCTGCATCTGTTGGCCCGTCATCAAAATGACCATTATGTACACTAATTCCCTGACCCTGTCTTTATTTCCCTAAAGAGTCATCATCTTTCACAGTAGGTACCAGAGTAAATCAAGCTTGAAATATGGGCTTTATTTACTTGTTTCTCCCAGGCAGGAGGGGAAGCAGCAGCTCAGGGCAAACTGCTACACATCAGTCGCAACTCCCCAGTAACGTTCCGCTCGGAAACAGCGCACAAAATCCTGGAAAGTTCTCAGCAGCGATTAGAAGGGGGAAAGGTGTGATCTCATTACTTTGGAAGTCAGGTTTCCTCTTTTAGGGCGCGCGGGGATTAGCGGAGAAGCCACGTGGGTGACCTCCTTCGCTCTTAGGAGAGCTGGTAACAACAGGCTGCCTCTCCCGACTCCGGGGCACCCTGTGGAGACGGGCCCAGGGGCCCTCTGTCTGGCAGGCAGGGATGGGAGAGCTGCTGGGTCCAGACACTGAGAGCTTGAGCCTGAGCTGGAGACTCCCAAGGCCGCCCTCCCTTCTGCAGGGACAGTTATGCTCAGCAGAAAGTTCAGTCTGGTCTCGGGTGGCATTTGTGCCAGCATCCTCCCCAATAACGCCAGCGCCCCCCCAGAGTGCTCAGCGGCAGGACACGGGCGCCTTCAGCGGGGCTCGAACAGTAGGACTGACCGTGTTAGCTGGAGCCCACTCTGGGGGCTTATCACGCAATAAGGGGCAAGCCCTCACCTCAGCAACGGATTTCAAAGTCGGCTCCCCTTCTGTGTGTTTAAGCTATGAATTAGTTCATTTATATTTACTTTTATGAAGCTGATTAACCAGGGCTTCTCTATCTGATGAAAATCATTTTAATTGTAGTGTTAGGCTCCCGTGTAATATCCATTACGTTATGAACTGTTTAAATTCTACATGGGTATTGTGTAAATTGGCCCTTTGTGGGCCAGCAGGCAATTAGGACCAAACACTCTCCTTTAAGCGGCTACAGAACTTTGTGGTGTTGTTCAGGACAATCAGAAACAAAGGAGGCTGTTTAATTGTAATTTAATGGAATATCAAGGAGTCCGTGGCATTAGACGCTGGCAACAGAGAGCAGGAGAGAAAAATTAACTGCAATTATGTTTGATTAAAGCTATCCTTCTCAATAATCAGCGGTCCTGACAGGCCATGGGGCTCTAGTGGGTTCCAGGATGGCAAAAGGTGTTGAGCAATATTAGGGCCAATAAAGGGGGTATTAGCATCGCTAATTACAGCCCTGCAAAACCTGTAAAGGGGGCCTCTGTGTATTGTAATGTGTGAAGTAATTGGCCAAGGCCGTTATCAATTACATAAGGAATGAATTTGGTTTGTCAGAGAAAAGCTGACGAGATGCATCTCATCTGACACCGGCCCCTTCCCTCCTGTTTCCAGCAGCTAAGAACTTGCCCACTCTTATCCAAAGCTGCAACTTACCAATGGCCAAATCACTGATAAAATTATCTTGCCAGCAAGCGTCAGGTAATTAATACCACTCATCCTCGCCGCCTTCCCTGCCACTGCCGTTCCTCACCTAGCCGAAGCCACTAATCATGTAATAATGATTTCTTTCCCTCTGGTCAAAGGAGAAATGGATTGTCTCCTTAGAAATGCAGTGGGCTTGGCGTGCGCACCCTGGTGATTGAGGAGAAAAAGGAAACTTGGAGCTGTCTCAACGGCTGTTCTTTGCATGCGGCTATCACGTGTCTGAAGCTACCTATTCGCACGCAGCATCTCAGGGAACACTATATGCAGAGATTTAAGAAAACTTCTTTAACTGTCGAGTTTTAGACTGTCTCGGGGCCTGGTCTTGCGGGTGCTTGGAAACAGGAGTGACCGCAAGCTTCAGGGCCATGAGGCTGCAAGCCGGAATGCCCAGGCGGGCCCCCTGAGCACGGGTGACGGGCACACCCAGGACAGAGCTCCGGCTTCCAGCAGCCCCTCCCGCATGTGAGCCCAGCCTCAGTCGGAGCGGCCACGGCCTCCTCTCCTGGCCCTCGGTCACAAGTGACGTGGGAAACCTGAGTCCAGGGTCGAAAAGTATTGGTATCTGGGGCAGGGCTGGAGGTCCCGATTTTCCACCTTAAGGCTGAGCTCTTAACAAGCAGCAAACTAATGCCACTGGATAGGCCTCCGTGTCACCCACCAAAACTCCCAGAGCATTTGTGTGTAAATCACGGCGCTGACAGCTTCCGGGGTTCCGGGAAGGCAGGGACCCCATTCCTGATCGAGCCCCCATGTCTTTAGTTACCGCATCCAGGACGCAAATCCAGGAGGCTCTTTTCATACCTAATAACCTTGACAAGGAAGAGTGAGTAGAGAGAAGCGGCCAGAAGACGCAGCTGGGAAAGTCGCCACCCTCTGGTGGCTGCCAGGGGCTGCGGGGCTGGGGAAGTGCCTGATGGGCACGGGGTCTCCTTTTGCGGGGGGGGGGGTGACAGAAATGTTTGGAAGGAGACGGTGGTGGCCGCACAGCCCTGCGACTGGGCTGAACACCGCTGAACCGTTCCCCTGAAAGCGGGTAACTTCGTGTGCCGCCCACCTCGCCTCCGTTCGCCACCACAGCGAGGAGGTCCCCGTCCAAAGGGACGAGAAGCCCCACAGGGCAGCGGCCCCTCTCGCGGTGTCGGCCGCTGGGGCCGCTACTGCCCTCTTGAAGGGAAATAGTGAAAGAGTCAAATTAAAAGATAGAACCTTTAAGAGACTTTTCCCTGACTGATAAGGGAGTGACCGGTGGTGGAGTGCTTGCCTCCAAGTCCCGGCTAATTACTGGGAAGTCCCTGAAAGCAGTGGCCGCAGCTGTGGTGTGCGCCGGGCCATCAGTCGCTGCGGTATTGATTACTGAGCAATCCTAGCCGATCGGCTTCTGGGGCTCAGAGACAATGTGCTTCCTTCAGAAAACCTGTAATGAGCAGTTCCTATACACGAGTACACCCTGCTGACATCAGATCTGTGCACTGAGATAGTACACAGGTCAATACGTATCGGATTTCCAAACTGCGAGGGTCTTAATGTCAGGCCTCTCTTTTTCTCCCACTCCTGCCATTAGCTATGACTGGGCTCACGTCCTGTAATGCCACACGGGAGGGAAAATCTGCTCCATTAGTCTGATTTATTCTTCAAATATGCCATGACAAATTGCTTTAACACCAGACTTATTAAATTCTTGTACATTTCAAGTTATGGGTCTCATACACTTGTAGTGCCTGCATGACGTCATCAGGAAGGGGCCAGAGGGGGGACGGGACTGAATTTTACAGCTGGGCCCAGATGGCCTTTGTGAGGGGCCTCCCTCCCGGGCAAGAGGGCTGGGGCTGCCCGACTCCCCACTGCGGGTTCCTGGTCCCCGTGGGCGCCGCCCCCCGGCACGCATGATATCCTGCATGTAAATGCAGATAGAGGAGGATTTGAAAATATCCACGGCTTGACTCGCGGTTCAACAATTACTGGCCTTTGTCTGGAGGTTCCCGCTCTACTGTAGCAGAGGCTGTCTCTAGTGGACCGGGGCTATTTTACTTTCCCTCGCTGCAGTAACCGCACCGCATTAACAATATTTGTACTACAATCGCCAAGGGACCCACTTCCCAGATTCTATCACTTCTTTATCTCCTGACAAATACCTCACTATCGAACATTATTAGGTTTAGAAAATTAACCCTTCGAGGTCCACAGCCACGCCAGGCCCCGCCGTCCCGCCAACGAGCCTTATCGCTAAATTTCTGCCATAATGGTTTCTCGTCTCATCACAGTTCCAGCAGCGGCTGTCAAGAGGCGCTTACAGATACCGTGATCTTGTACTTGTGCAATGATTCTCATTAAAATGATGCCAAGGAGATCTGATGGGGTTTAACAGCTTTGCCGGCCAGTTCAATCTCCACGCCCATGACAGATCCTGCCGAGCCCTCCTTTTGGAGAAATGTGTACGACTCGCGTTAAACTTTTCTGGGTGGCTTTAATGTGTTCAGATAAGTAAAACCCAGGTAGACGTTCTCGAAGCAAACGCGTGCCCAAGCCCTGCGCTGTTCCGTTACCCTCCCTGGCTTGCTGTCAGGATTCTAGTTAGTATTTTCTGTAACTGCTCCTGATAGCTCGTGATAGTTTTGATAAGGTTATCTGTTTAAAAGAAGTCAACGCGCAACACAAAAGAAATGTGAAGTGCGCTATATTTACACCAGGGTTCTTGTTTCAAGTGCCTATCTTCCTTTCTCCCCCTTTACCTATTTCTCTGTTTCTAATGGGCGATGCGGCATTGACATTATTTCCCCAGCAGATCATTCGCCCTGTCAATCAGTCTGTATTTTGTCTTTCGCTGCGGGCTCATTAAAACAGCTTCCTCACTCCCTCTGGACACTGCTCTCTATTTGCCAGCTCTGATCACGAAGCTCCTTATTTAAGAAAAATGCCAGCATCACTTGTCTCACATCAGATGCACCCCCTGACTTGTTGCCAGCTCCAGGGGAGACTTTTACAGAGACTTCGTGTGCAGAGATTAAGTGCCTATGCTTATCCGAACTTAGGGTTTCAAACCTCTCCCACCGAACGGGTGTGCGTTTGGAGGGATCTGAAGATAAGATCACCCTTCTTGCCACTCTGATTTCTGTCGGCAGCGGAGAGCATCCTCAAAACAAACACGAGGTTTTTTTGTTTGGGGTTTATCCCCCCCCAATCTCCAAGTGGGAAAGACCTTGTTCGTGTTTTCCTATTCAGACACACGTTTTCCTCGTCCATGCCAGCTTGCTTAATTAAGAACCATCATCTTCGTGGGCTGAATTATTAATAAAAAGAAAAAAATCACATGTTAAATCAGGCCTGTGCGTGCACACAGGACACCAGTGTCGAACCTGCCTACGCCGGCCTCTCTAGCCTTTTAGGTCCTGATTAAAAACTTATTAAAACATTATAAATGATTAATGGGAGCCCAGCTCTGAGTGGCAATTATTAGTTTTAATGCAGGTAACGCAGCTTAATGAGGGGCACATGTGTGCAAAGCTTTAACTTCATTACTCCTGCGTGTCAACAAATACAAGAGAAATGTGTGTCCGGGTCATCCATTACTTGAAACAGCACCGAGCCTTCCCTCTTCCCCTCCCTTTGTTGATGAGCCAGGAGCCGTAAATTAAGCCCTTTCTGTGGCTCAGGGAAGAACCAAGGTGTTCAAATCACGGTCCCGCCTGCCCAGCTCCCCACGCCTCCGTACAGCCCTGTGTGTGAATATTACTGCACAGATTCTCTTTCCTGGAGCCCTTCGTCACGTGGGAATTTCGCACTGGAATTGCTGCAGGTTGTCATTGTCTCGGCTTGGAAACAAGAGCTCCTGACACTCAGAGCCGATTGGGCGTCTTTGCTTTCCAGTTTGGAAACGTTCGTGGAGGAGTTCCACTCCATCCTGCCAGCGCCGCATTCATGATACGTGGTTTCCCTAAATATCTGGACGTGGTGCGTCCTAAGTGCCCGTGTCCTGGCGTGCAGGGATCGCGCACACCCGTGTCCCCCCCTGGCCAGAAAGGCGCTCTCAGGCTGCACCGCAGAAACACAAGGAAATGCCCGTTGGCGGGCGCCCGGCTGCAAGGCGGAGATGTCGGGGCGAGCCCGGGCTGGGGAAGAGGCTGGATGCTGAAGAGACGCAAGTACGATGCTGAGAGTGGGGAGCCCGCATCGCTTCGCCCGCCCCACCCGGGCCCCTCGGGCCGGGCCAGCATGCAGCCCACAGCCGGGAGCGGGCGGCTCGGCCCAAGTTCCCAGTCACCTTTTATTTTCTGTTTTTGTGACAAGCAGTCAGACCCGGGCTGATCTCCACTATCTGTTTGAAGAGTATTCAGGACTATTTGCATCACTTTATCGCTAATGTATAATATATGGCTTTAAAGTGGGCCCAAGCACTGTCTTGTTACCGAGCATGAGAAAAGTAAGGGCAATAAAGATACATCAGCCGTCTCAAGCACAGCGGCTATCATGCAAGCGAGAAAGGTTGCTGCTTCGAGTTGAGGCAACCTTTCTGCCTAAGACAATGGAAGAGCAAAGAAAATGTCAAATCAAGAAAAGCTGGATTTAGAGATGAGGCGGCCCAGAGTGACGCTGGTGCCATATTTTGTGAAACTATAATGCTGTTGGCAGCAAAGACCCGTGTTTCTGATTCATCTAGGGCCGCATGGCAAAGCCTTGTCAGCCTGTGCAAGGCATAAATAATTCAGGGTGAGAGACGGCAATTACAGGGCCCTGCACAAGCAAAATGAATATTTTATGAGGACTAAAACTGCTCTGGAATGAATCACACACACGGCGTCGCACACACATGGCAAGGGGCTCACACATGGCAGCCCCAAGAACAGAGAAGCGCGGCCCTCATCTCCTTCCAGGCTGTGGACTGGAAACCCAGCGGATGGTAATCAGCGAACACAAAAAAGCCTCCCCCCCCCACCCCTACCCCTCGCCTGGCCGGGGCTGCCGGCTCCCACGCTCCCGAGAGATGCTCGGCCCCTAAAACGCCCGGCAGGGAGGCCGGAGACCCTTGACTGATACACCCCACAAGTCTGATGTTAAGTGCCTAGTTCTGAACGAGCATGGTGGGCTTGCTTATTGTTTCAGTTGTTCAAACTATTGCTAGGCGTCAGCTGGGAACCTTCCATTGGTGAGCAGGTGATCGGGATGCCGGTCCAAGGGGAAAAAACAGCTCTGTTGTCCTGGATGAAACTGAAGAGAGCTGAGGTAGGCGGGGCCGCGTGAGTCCGGTGAGCGTTACCCTCACCGCCCCAACTCCCCGCCTGGGTTCTCATTTCCTTCCCAGGTGAAGCACGTTCTGCGGCTCTGCCTCTGTCTTCTGGACCCGAATCCTACGGGATCCAGGTCACCTCACAGGAGGGCCGGGACCACGGCTTTTTATGTCCAAACTCGCACGTAGAAGTTGCTCTCCTCGCTTTGAAAAGCGGTACCCTGCTAATGGGGGTAGGATTATGGCAAAAGAGATCTTAAAAGGCTGAAAGGATGGTTTCATCTGTTACATTTCCTCCAAAAAATGCTCCTGAACTGCTAGGAACAAATAACAACATTGTTCACAAGGCCGAGGAGGCCAGTCCCACTGGTGAATGGCCATTGTGTTTGTCCAGCTACTGATACCTGGGCTTTTGTGGAGGAAAGAAGGCCGGGGGCTGTGACATCAACACAGCACAAGTGTCCCTCTGTGCAGACACCCCGAGAGGGTCCTCACCGTGGTGGAAACCAAACACCAGATCCCTCAGAGAAGGATTTTCTTTAAATCCAACTCCAATGCATTGTTTATGAAAACAAGGCTATTAGGTATATTAATAATTTGATAAATAGGGATTTGCCCTTAATTATTCATGAAGAACATTTGGCAACAGTAAAATTATATTCACAGAACAGGTTTATAAACCAGCTAATTATAAATTAAGTATGCAAGAGAAAATTGCTAACCTTGAAATTAAAATATTTTATGATTCTGCAATTACAAAAAAAAAAAAGGTAGAGAATGATCAAAACCCCAGTGTGAGCAGAGAGTACACAGGACCCTGCAGATGACACAGTGTGGGCTGGGGGAGTGACAGCAGAAAACATGGGCCAGGAAAAGTGCCTCCACCTCCCCCTGCAGCCCTAGGAGTGGAGGTGGCCTCCAGGCAGCACCACTCTGCTTGTTCTGCTCAACTGCAACTCGCCAAGAGGAGAAGCTGACAGAACCAGCATCCATCCCGACAAGGCAGCTTAGCATCCTCAGGAAGGCCCTGCCTGCTCTCTGCAAAGGACACGGTGTGTCCCCTCTGCCTGCTGTCCAGCCCGGGCACGTGGACAGGCCAGCGTGTTCCCATCACTGTGCTCGGGACCCCCAAGGAAGCCCCCGAACGCCCCTCTGACCCCCCACTTCACTACCCTCCTACTGGGGCGGGCTCCACACTGAGCTGGGGGTCCAGAGGGACAATATTGGTGCTGATGTCAGAGAGGCCCGCAGTACCGCCGGTCCCCACTAGAGGGCTTCTCATGGCGGCGTCAGTGGGGAGCAGGCAGATGCCCCGGTGCTGCCGGGATGCAAACAAACTTGGGACCAATCTTCCTCTGAGCTGGGTCATCCCAGCTCACTCTCTGACTCTTCCAGAGGACTTCATGGTCAGAGGGCTCTGTCCACACCCACCCACGGCCTCCGCAGCGCAGCACCCCCCCCCCCCCCGCCCCCGGAGCTAAACGCCAGAAGCACACCCCTGGTGAGTTTCACAAACATTTCCCTTTCCTCATCTGATAAGAAAAGATACAGCAAAGCTCGCTGGTGGGATGAATTGGGAGATTGGGATTGACAATATATACACTAATATATATAAAATAGATAACCAATAAGAACGTGCTGTAGAAAAAAAGATTCTAAACTTCTAAAAAAAAAAGACACAGCAAAGCTTTCCT
>NC_089234.1:2679321-2716821 GCF_963924675.1 Phocoena phocoena | reverse complement strand
ATTAATTTTCTCTCAGAGATAGTGGAATAAGGTCCACAAAGGCAAATCTTAGGAGACTGTAAAAATAGACCATAATTTGGAGGAAATTCAGATGTGTTCCCTGCTCTTGTCATGACTGCAGAGAAACACTTTAATTTGATATGAATTCCTCAAGAGAAACTTTAAATTAACTTAGATTTAGCTGTGTTTGAGGGACAGTGATTCAAAGCAACAAAATAAAATACTGTTTGCTGACTCCACTGTTTCTATGTTCATGCTCCTGTATGTTCCTTTGTATTTTCTGCTCAGGCTAAGTAAATGCCAGTATTCACCTTGAAAGAGTCGTCATAAAGTAACTCCCGTGGGATATAAAAATATACTTCTCTCATCTTCCCTCCACACAGTGTCAGATGAAGTTAAAAGACCCCGTGAATGTGCTAAAATCTGCTTATGTGAATTATTTTTTTCCAGGATAACTGAGCAGCCATCACCCAAGCTGTCAGGATGCAAAGAGCAACGCAGGCTGTTTCATAACCTAAGAGGAAGGCAGTGATCCTGAGGGTTAGGAGGAGGGGACAGCTGAGGAGAAGCGTGGGAGGGGTGAGCGGAGAGCAAGGGCGCACAAGCATAGCTACCTCCATGGTCAGAACCAGAAAGCTCCTCAGAGACGTCTGGTCCAGCCGCCCGGGGATGTGGACGCTTGGCCAGAATCAGGCCAAACGGAGGCTTGGGCCCCAACCTCCAGCCTCCTGCACCCACAAGCCTGGTACCAAAGGGCCTCCAGTTCTTACCACTTTTAAGAAGTTTGGCTCAAACCTCTTTCATCCAAAACTCACATTTCCTAAACGGCCACCTAGATCGGCCCTCCCGTGTTCGGGCTTTGCCTCTGAGAACATTCATGGCGTGTGTGGTGTGTGGGTCACTCCATTTTCCTGTCCACGGCTGCGTCTGAAAGTCAGCTCCTAAATTTCCTTGAGTCACGTGATTTGTCCCCATCCGAGGGGACAACCTGTGACAACCTCAGGACAGGATGACCCAGCTTGCCAAGGTCCTAATGCCAACCTGGAGGCCTTGGGAGCTTTGGAAAGCACGCACCCACCCAACAGCCATGAGAGCCAAGTTCAAGGGCCGCTTGTGTGCACAGCGCCTTTGGCTGGTTAAGTCTCTGTGGCACTCCCTCCAGCAAGAACCATTCTCAAATGTAGGGCGCTCTTGGCATCTAAATAAGCGAGTCCTAACAGGTCATACAGTCAAGTACATCTGGAGTGTCTCCTCCAAGTGGCTGTGACCCTCTTCGCTGGCAACAAGCCAGAGGCTGCAACCACACGGCTGACATTTTCACATGACTTACCGCCACTCCTGCAATGCCATAATTATGACGCCTAAACTTACCCTATTTGCTGGCTGGAGGAATGCATGATTGTTTATTTTTATTACAAATATTGATGGTAACTCACAGGCACTTACTCCATTGCCATTGCAAGTGAAATTGCCCATCATAAAATATCTCCAGAATTCTGATCCTGATTAGCTAGCTTCCTGAGCTGGGCCAGGGTGCGATCCTACCGTTTGTCTTCATTTTATTTTGCTGTCCCTAACCGCACACACCACGTCAGGAATATCTGGAATTTTGTTTTAATTGTACAGCTTTCAACTCGAGCCACATTTCTCTTTGTGTTGAAAGCATCCCGGTGATTTATCCTCATTATTGTGTAAATAGGTTTCGGCAGTTCTCAGTAAATAAAACAAAGACTGACAGGAGGAGAAGAGGGAATTTGCTTTCCTACCAATTAGAGTAGCCTTAGGCAGTACTTTTAAGAGGAGATAAATCCTGCAAATCACTAAAATGATCCTGTCACATGCACCAAATATTAAAATTGCGCCCTCAGTACCGTTTGCTCTGGTTTAATGAGTCAGGGTGGGCTTCGTCGCCGGGGCTGCAGTGCACAGTTGGGGCCCCTTGACTGACAGCAGAGCTCACGCCCAAATGCAGTGCACCGACCAGCGTGGCCAGATGGAAAACCACGGTCTGGAGGAATATGCAGGTTTTCCGCTCACGAACGTTCTCACGTTGTCTTTTCACCTCCTACCTGTAAACCCCTTCCTCACCATAAACGCAAACTCCGCCACACATCAGCCAAAGCTATGCCTTTATACCCAGTATTATTTACCAACGCAATCTATAGTCAATGCCTGTTACGGGAGCAACCTGTTAACTTCACAGACTGATGGAGTCTGGAGGAAACTGAAAGCGAGTTTACTTAATCTGGTGTCACACTCGGAACCCTACAGCAATGCCCTAGTCAGCTGTCCCTACAGCCAGTTAGCTGGGGAAGTGCTCGGCTGGGAACTTCCAGATGATTTTTTTATTCCAGTTCAACACCTCATCTACTTTCTCCAGCTTTGCGGTGAAACGGTCAACCCGACTCCAAGAATGCACGCTCTTGGGTACCACCAATGCCTTAACAAGACTCACAAGTTAATCATTTCCAAGGCTGGTGTGACCTGGGGAGCTGGGCACATGGCCTTCCCTCCTGTGGCCGCCCAGGCTACTGAAGCATGGTCCTCGAGATGGGGAGGTACATCTGTGAGGGACCATTTATAATGAAGCGGTAACAGCCAACAAGATGTTCATCGTGGAACCCAGAGCTGCGAAAGCCCCGGAACAGACAGCCCGACAGGGAAGCCCGGTGTTCCCTATTTTCCAATAACTACCTTTACTCTCCCTGCCACGGTCAAGTCTTACCTGGTGACACTTACACTTAGGATATTGAGCAGGGACTGTGAGATTGTTAGAGCAATTTTGTGGGCGCCTTTATGAGAGTGTAACTAAGTGTATGACAAGAACTCCCGTAACCCGAGAGCTGGGTCAGTGACGCATTAAAACAAAACAAGGCACACAGGACTCCTGCACAGCAAGAACCAGCCAGGGCGGGCAGAGCCGGCCAGAGCCCTCCTCCCCGGCTGCCCCCTGCCCCACACTCAGGCCTAACAAGCCCCCGTGAACACAGTCTACATCCCGGAGTCGCTGGACTCCGGAAACACTGAAGAGTCACAGGTGATTCTCCGTGCACTTCATCACTATCATCTTCCAGGATCTGGACCGAAAAATGCCCGCAAGTCATAGAAGAAACAACCAACAGCAAAGCAAACAACTCCGAGGCCTCGATGGACGTCATCGACGGGGGTGTTTCACCCCCTCCTTGATGTCTTAGTTTTCAGCCTCTGACTACACTCCATTCCACGGGCATCAGATGAGGACCTGCTGGTTTTGTAGGTTGAAAATGACCACGTGTTGGCGATCACACATGGTTCCACCTAACGTCTTATGCAAAGGTAAAACCAAAAGCATATGGTCAATCTCCAAAGTCGTTATTTTCTGTACACAGTAGGTGTGTGGAAGGCCCCTGGGGGCCCCCAGCCCCCGGACTGTGAGTCCCTCCGGAGGGACGACCCAGAATGCTGGTGTTTAGTAGCCATGGTCATTTCTTTCCATTCTTTCTTTTCACTCATGTATCCCTCTATCATTCCATAAACACTTGTGCACTAAACTCTATCAATCAAGAGATTACAGAGACAGCATCCCATCCTCCCAAAGTTCAGACTAAATCCCATTAAACAATGTCAAATTGCCAAGTATCGAACCTACCCTTGGAGAAAATGTATTATAAGATTCTGGTGCCTTGTCTTAAAAGTGTTTCTTGGGCCACTTCCTAGCAGCTCTTCAGATGGACGAATGTCCACAGAGTCGGGGTGAGGGCACACACTGGGCCTGGAGGAGGATGTGCTGCTGGGCAGGACAGCCCTCGTGCTTGCTGTGCTCCGAGAGGCACTTTCCTGCCAGCTCGGGGAGGAATGACATGCTCCAGGGTCCCCCGAGGGGCCCGTGATAGCGAGGGGGCCCCAGGGAGCAAAGCCCAGCGGGCTCCTCCATGCCCCAGGAATTGCGGCGTCTGACTGCTGGGAGAGGACTTTGAGATCGCGTTCCATCCTAAAGTGAAGAACGGGACAGAGGCACTGCAGTGACCAGCCACCTAGGGCCCCGTCTTCCCCCCCTCCACTCCTTCTGCCCCCAAAACCCCGTGTACCGTTCCAGAGGACTCCCCAGAAAGTCGCTGCTACTACTGAAAGAGGGGGTCGCGGGACGTCTCCCTTAGCTATCGGGGGTAATAACAACAGTCAGTGGAAGCGATTTAGGCACTGAACGTTTTTCCTGCTTGGGAATCCATGTCCTTCTACCTAGAATGCTCTCCCTAACTCGTCTCTGAGGGGCACAGGCACTCTGTCTTCCTAGTGAGGGTCTCTGATGCCCCCATGTCCCTGGCGCTGCCCCAGAGACCCCCAGGGTCATCTCTCCCCAGCACTTCCTGTCCTGTATTTATCCCCCCATCTCCTGCCAAACACACTCTGGGATAGAAGGGTTGCAGATATGCAGATGGATGGAGGGCCAGATAGATGTTGATATAGATACCAATATCAATAGATAGGTCTATCAACATATAGATAATAAGTACATATACAGATGAGATATGAGATATAAGATAGATCTATCTATAGATATCTATCTACCTATTTATTTATACCTACCTATATCACTGTGTAGAAAGATAGATATATACCTATACCTATCGATCTATCCATCCATCCATCCATCCGGGCAGGAAAAGAATTTTAACCACCTTGCCTCAAACTAATAGATCTTCAATAAATATTTCTGGAGTGAATAAATGAGTGTACAATTAGTTATTCCTGAAGGAACAGAAGTGACTCCTTAAATAGCTCCCTGTATTACAACTGTCAGGTCTTCATCGAATAAGGAACAGCCGCAAGTACATAATAATGAAATATTTCCAAAGGAAAACCAAATTCATCCATAATGGGGATCCCACTACCATGTAAGTGAGACAGAAGGAGCGAGTCTGGCCTTCCCGGAGTGAATTCACTCCCCATCAGACGTGCCCTCTGGGAGGAGGTGACTTAACACCCCAGGGGGTTCCGCCCCTGGCTCTTCCTCGCCCTCGAGCCTCAGTCCATTTGGGCTGGAAACCTGCAAGTGGGAAGGGACTCTGTCCCGGCCTCGGCCTCGATGGCAGCCAGCCAGGGGGCCCCTGGGGGGACCCTGGAGCATGTCATCCAACAGAGGAGTCACAGCCCCGGGTGGAACTGAGCACAAGAAACAGGGCTGGTCCAAGTGCAGGCGTCGGGACCCAGCGCATGCTACATTTCCAAAATTCAGCAAGCAAAAACATGTTTGCATCTCCATTTTGATATGGATTATGTATGGAAACGATAAGCCTTTGGATCGATCGAGTTAAGTTTAAAATATTACTGAGATTACTTCACTTGTTCCGTTTTACTTTGTTCACGTAACCAGAAAATTTTTAATGGCGTCTGTGGCTTAACCCCAAGGCCAGCTCTGGTCTAGAAACTGGGCTGCTTCTCTCCAGGGAGCACCCCTGGACCTGGCCTCTCCCTCCACAAGGAAGCCAGGGGGACGGTGGCCCCACCCCTCCTGCCGCCCCACCCGGCGACCACGCGACTCAGTGAGAACTAGGGCGTCCCCTCTCTAAGAAGGCGGCAGGGCCCCAGGAGGCCCCAAAGCCCATAGCATTGGACTCACCTACACCCAACACAGCAAGCTCTCCAGAAGCACTGGCAGCCGCCCCTGCGGGTCGGGCCCCCGAGGTGGTGTTTGTTTCACTGATGCAACACTCAGACCCTCAAACTCTGCCGCACACCCTAGCGTGATTCCAAAAGTGATTTCCACGATATGATTTACATACTAGCTGCGTGTAAATTTAGAATAATTTGGCCTGAATGATCCTTGCTAAAATAGATGGCCACGAGAAAAGAATGGCAAATCAAAGCAGCTTTGCTCGGAATCTAAGCAATTTGCTGGCGAACACAAACGGCATTTCCCCAGATTATAATTTATACTGTATTAACTGTCAAGAGCGCTTTTGAGAAATACAGATAACAATTCAGATGCAATCGATAGGGAGTGACAGCTGATTTTAAAGCTTAATGCAAGACAAGAAAGAAATGACTGGGGCATCGGCTCTGGAAGAATAAATTTGTTTTGTATTTGATTTTTGTGTTAAATTTATTACTGCCAAGAAGAGCTCTCTTTCAATAATATTAAGAACAAGATGGTGAAATTCCAACTTGTTCATCTCCCACGGCTTTCCCAGCATTTCCAACACACAGTGATGCCCCGCTCAGTACTACGTATAGATCCCATCGGGCAGCGGCTACGGATTCCTCTAAGTTTGCGTTTCCTCCCTAACCACCGCCCTGTGCGGGCTGCCCCTTTAGCCGTCTCGGGGGTGGGCCCGGGGCGGGGCACGTCCTCCCCGGGTGGGGTCACACCCTCCTCCGAGCCTGCGGAGGGGACCCTCTTGACCCCAGAGGATGCCCCTGGAAGTTCTCAAGTGGCCCTAACAATAGGCTCCCTCCTAGAAATGGCTGACAGTCAGTCCACTGTTTTTTCGAGCCAAGAGTCCAGTGCAAACAAAAACTGGAAAAAATGTGAGGCCTTAGCCCAATCGTTTGATCGAGAAGGGTCGGTCTATCCTTGTCATAGTCAACAGAAGCCTTTTTTCAACTCTGTCAAAATGTCCAGTGTATATAATCTGAGGGTTTGATGTTCATCCCATGCAATACCGTGAGAAACTTCCTTGACAAATACCACGGAAAAGAACATCTCCCTTTCAGCCCAACTCTATCATCCTGCTTATTCTCTCCCTGCAGCTGAGGCTGCCCCTGGGCAGCCTCGGACACTCAGAAACCCACCAGCGTGGCCAGAAATGAAATGATGGAAGTTGCCACTGTTCAAACGTATCCATACTTCTCACTTATGACATGATTGATTTTCCTTCAGAATGCTCAAATACGGGATTGTCTTCCTTCTCTTCTCACTGTGGGAACAGCTAATGTATACGGCCGTGGCCTGCCAGAGAGGGGAAGCGGTTGACATGTAGAAGAACAACTGAAATGAATACGGATGAAATTTGAAAGTGCAATTTTCCATCTGTCAATCACCTTTCAAAAGGACCCGTTAACCGCCAATCGGGAGATCCTGGGTGAGGGCGTCCCCACCGGCGGCTCTCTGTGCAGCGGGGCCCTTGGCCTCATTAATCAAGATATTAGCCGCTGATCAAAGTTTCGCACAGGTACACAGCACGGGCTCACGTTGCTCCAGGAATATTTTATTACGTTTCTCTCGGCGCTATTGATAATTTATATCTTGAATTAAAACAAATGGTCTCCTCTTAAACAGAATTTGATTAGGTGATGACAAAACCTATTTCTCTCTCTCTGGTGATGGTACACAGCAGATCCCCTTTCCTGAGCTGCCTCGGAAGAAAATGTGAGGCGCTCCCGCATTAAAAATGGATGGTCACCCCAACCCTTCCTGGCCGCAGCGCCGAGATGCCTCGAAATACAGCCAATTAAGGTTTATTTAATTATTAAGGTTGAATAAATAACAGCGAAACATGTTAAAAATCTTTCAGTTTCAGTCAATCATAATAAAAAATTAATGAGACTGGATAGAGAGCCATAAAAACTGATAGACTGCGATCGTGAATTATAAATCGGTATTGATTTTTTTCCCTTGCAATAACACTCTCAGGTAATCGTATGTTGTCACATGTAAAGTGCACTTTCCTGGTCGAGCCTAATATTAACTATCAAATATAGATGAGACGGAGGCATTTATGACACTTCAGATTTCACAAACAAAAAGCAAAAAATACAATTTGTGGAATAATAGCAGTACCGAGCAGAGAATCCTAGGGTGTTTATGGGAGCCGGCCGGGACCCCACTGAGCCGTGAGTTCATAAGACACAGTTACCTTATTCTTCTCCTGCCATTTCTCCTCTGATATGTTACCTTGTTAGTATCACTAAGAAAAGCATAAATATTTTTTATTATTTGTGAAGCTCATCCTGTCTCGCTTAATAGACAGGCCACATGGAGTTAAAGCCGTATTATATGACCTGGTGCAGAAGTGATCATTCAAAAACCCAAAGCACATATTTTATACGGCCTGTGGCTTTATTAATTCTAAGCCCCCAAGAAATAGAGGGAGGATTTTCCAGCTTTCTGTTTATTGAAGTAACATGGAAACAAGTAAGACATTTCCCTAGGCTAGCTCAGATAAAGTGGACAATTACTATTGGCATTCCACATGTAAATATTTAACACTTCACAGCTAGTTTGCACCTAAATACCCATTAGATGTTGCTACAAGCCCGGACACCATTTCCCAGCAGAGCTACATGGGCCGTCCTGGGCAATGGTTATTGGATTAGGGTGAACACAAATCTCGTTCTAAACAGTGCTTGGAGGGGACTTGGCCTGGATGGGAGAGGGACGTACCCGAACAGGCAGCTTCCTTGAGTGACACAAACCAACTCCTCCAAGAAAACGCAGACAAAGCCAGTATTGGCACGGCCACCGCCGCTGGCCCAGCTAATTGATAACCCACTGCTGCAGTTCGTTAGTGCCGCTGATCAGATTTCCCTCATTTGGGGAAAAATATAGAGGAGATATTGTGGACAGGGGCTGGCGATGAGCACGTGTGGCTGCCTGAGTCCCCTCCCACCTCCCAGCCACACGGCCTGGTCTGGGATCAACACCGAGAGGCACAGCGCCACCATCCTTTTGGGACAGGAGCGTGCCAGTTTGCAATCAATACACACGGTGTACAAGCCCAACCGCTGGCGAATCCTAAAGACAAAGAGGCAACTGCCTCTTCAAGTAACTTCTTCTGCTTCCTAAAGATAAACGAAAAGGACGTTTGCTATAAGCCAAATTTGGTCCAAGCTGGAAATGGGGATGTGGCCTGCCCACTCTGATTTTAAACAGCAATTGCTAAGGCTTTCCCTCTGAATTAAAAGGGATTCTACCCCTTTGCTGGTACTTGGAACTTAACTGTGAATGGCCTGCGATTACTTTTCCTAGAGGGCGGCTCTTTCATCCTTTAACTTTTCCAGGACTGGAAAAATGCCTCCGCCTGGAATGCTGTGTACCCCTGCCCGCTGCCCTGGACTGACAGGGCTGGACATCTGGGGTCCGGCTCTCCGCAGGGAAGCCCATCCCATGTCCACGGGCAAGGGGATCCCCAGCCTCTCGCCATTCAGGCCAGTGGCTCAGTGCTGGTTTGCAAAAGGCGCCGCGTCTTTGATCACCAGCTGGCCCTGCGGTCCCAGGAGTGGCTGCCTCCCCACCCTCTCCCTTGTGCTCTGGGAAAAGGAGGTGGCCCTCTCCAGGAACAGAAGCCACTGGGCAGGGACCGTGGATGGACACCTGGGCTGCCGCTCCCCTCGCCCTGGCAGCTGCCTCTGGGGCAGCAGCCAAGCCTCAACATTCAGCCCAAGAGCAACTTTAACGAACTCTGGAAGCCAAGCCCGGGAAACGCACACAGACGCCGCCTCGTGCGGCTGGCGGCCAAGCGGCTCCGTGCCTGACAGGCACCCGCCCACGCCCGCCCAATCCTGCGGGTCCCCCCACCCCCAGGCTGACCGCAGACCCTCGCGGGACATCGCCCGCTGCCGGGGACCCGGGTGTCCAGGGGCGGCCCCAGGGCCTTTCGCAGCTGGGGGGAGGGGGGCCCCAGCGGACCGGCAGCGCCCACCCCAGGGCTCACACGGCCTCGGAGAGCCCGGCTCCCGGCCCTTCCTCACCACGCTGACCTCCGCGCTCTGGAAACAATTACTCCTGGAAGGCCTGTCAATATCATTATTTTTACAAGAAATCAATACGCCTCACAAAGTTAATGGGGGATTCAGGCAGGGAGCGTTTACGTCCTCACTGTCAGGGCTCGGGCTCAGCTCGGCGCCGATGACAGATCCGCCGACACCCGGCAGACAGTAGGCAAGCGTGGAGGGGAGGCCGGCGCCGCAGGCAGGCGTGGAGGCCGCGGGCGGGCATGGAGGCCGTCAGCCGTGCTAACGAGCCCGCCCGGGGCCGGGGTCCACTCGGGCCGCGGGGCCGGGGGCCGCGCCGGCAGAGACCCCGGAGCTCTGCTCATGGGTAACAGCACAGGAGCCCGAGAAGGCCCGGCCTCCCCCTGTAAGGGGATGACTTGACACGGTGGCCTTAAGCACAGACTGTATAAACACTCAAGCCCCCCAGGCCAGCGCAGGCCTGGAGGATTAACAGCAACCATTATCTCCAAGGAGAGAGACTGCTTCTCCGCACACCCTGCCCGGCCCCATCACACTCTCTACAGAGAAAAACTAAAATTTAAAATAATAATAAAATAAAAGCACACACAAACATCTGTACACATACATAAACACATATACATGTGTGCACATACACTCAAATATTCACAAACCAAAGTCAGAAGTAGCTGCACATACAATCCTAAAATCTGAATTGGAAGGGTCCAGACAGCCCTCCCCCATCACCCATCTGGCAGATAGGCAGCAAATCTCAATAAAAGTATCTTAATATCTCAGTTCAAGGCCCTACTTCTCTCTTCAGAGCCAAAGGATTTGCTAACGGCTCCCCTGCTCCCAGCACACAGCCCCTGGCCCCCACTTCCCAATGCTCTGCCCCTCCCCAGTTACACGCTTATAGCGACAGAGGTGTCCCAGGCACGGGGCTTCAGCACGCTCCAGCCACACCGAGGCATCGCCCTAGGGGCCTCCTAGACCCACGGCCTCCCCACTCAGCAGCAAACCCAGGCACAGACCTGGCCACTGGGTGATCACGTGGTCAAAGGGGAGGGTTTCAGACTGTTTCCTCACGGTCACAGCTCAGCACACACGCCCCTATTGGGCACAGGTGCCCCTAGGCCAAGGCCGCTCACAGAGAACAGATTCGGCTCCGAGACTCAGGACCCAGCGTGGCCACTAAAGCGCCGTCACCAGCCTCATCGTCCAGCCTACTCCAAGCCCCCCTACACCTGCCCTCCAGGCCACCCCCCAACCTGAAGACCGAGGGGCATCGGTTCGTCCTGTGTGGCTGTGCCCATCTCCTCCCCCCAACTCGGCAGCCACCGTGGCCCCAGGACAGGAGCCAGGGCACCGGACGCCGGGTGAGGTCCGAGGGGCACCCGTGGCCGTCCCGGGTCGCCCAGCTGCTCTCACTGCAGAGCCCCATCCCGAGCCTTGGGCTAGAGGCAGGACCACCCTCAGTTTACCCAAATGACTCTTCCCCTCTTAGACCTTGTGAGGACCCTTGGCTCCATTCTCCTTCCTGCGATCGGGTCTCCAAAACCTTCTCCCCCCTCAACATCCTGTTTCAAAACCCCCATGTCCACCCAGAACCCTGAGGCCGGGGAGAGTGTCCGCCGGGTCCCCGGGGAAAGGCATCGGCCTCCATCAGCCACTCCACCCTCCCGGGGTGTGGAGTTGGGGGCAGGGTGGTCCCGCTGGATCAGGGACAGACAGTGAGTCTGTTGTTCAGAACTACTGTAGCCAGAGAACTGTTAAAAAAGACGGAATGAATGAGCTTCCACGGTAGACTTGGGGGAAATGGTGACCACGGGCTTCCACGTCAACAGGCACGGCCGAGAAGCAGGCCCCAGCGGACCTGCAGACACGTAGGGAGCCTCTGGTGGCCTAAAGGGAGCTCCGCAAACAAAGAAACGACTGGAATCGGCAAGGGCGTTTCAACAGGGCCCCACTGAGGACACGTGGTCACTGCTCTTCCTGGACTTCCGTTCACGTGATCTCGGGCAGCACGTGCAGGTGGAGCTCGAACCCACCCGTGTGCCCGGGAACACGTGCCGGTCACCCCATGAAGACACGACGCTAGAGAAAGGGGGTGCCCCCGGGCCCTACCAGAGGTACAGTCCACCGCTCAGAAAGCCCACGGCAAAGGACACAAGGGGGCTGGACCTCGGGCACGGAGAATTTCAGCTGTGCCAGCTTCTCCCGTGCGTGAATCTCCCTCCACTCCCGGATCCAAAGTGGAGGAAAACACAGGCCCGACTCCGGGAAGGGGCTCCAGAGCCCTCAGCCTTTCCGAAGCACCTCTCCCTGCTATCAACAGTTTGGAATTTACACTGGCCCTTTACATCATTACCCGCCTCTTCACAGCTTTTTAGGGCCTTAATGCAAACCGTATGCAGAGCTGCCTGCTCGCCAAGCCCCGCCAGCAGCTGCTTTCTGATTGGCTCCTGCAGGATGGGAAATAGAGGTCTCAGAGGGGAAAAAACAACAAACAGATCTCTTGTCTACAAAGCAGAACTCAAAACATTTTTCATGCATTCTAGGCTGCTCTAGAAGCAGCAGGCTGTTTAAAAAAATACCTGGCCCAAATGGAGCATTTGCTTGACATGATGGAAACGCGAGTGCTATTTTCTATTATATTGCCCTATTCTACATCGACAAGAATATATTTTTTCCCTGTTCCCAACTGATTTCACAGTAGTGAACTTCATTTATGAATTATCTGACACATTTCTTGCAATTCTTCTGACAACAGTGCTCAGTGGAAATTTCAAGGCCCCTCTCTTCTGACAAGTAGAAATATCAATATTTGAATAAATTGTGGATTTTAAACTTCTCACTCTGATGCGCCACAGAGAGGAAGGCTGAATTCTTCCTTTACTGGGTCTAATCCCCCTGAGCCTCGGGAAGAGATCTGTATGCGGCGTTTCCTTACAAGAAAGCAGTACCGAGTGACATCTGAAACACACATCTAAGTCGACCTGATGAAGTTTACTTCCTTCCAACAACAAACAGCAGCTTTGTGTTAGTCCCCCTTCTTCGGGAAGAGCGGCACAAGCACGATGTCTGCGCAAAAAGCCGAAATGTTGATTCACAAATTGACAGGCCAATCTTTAAACAAATGTGTTTCCTGGCGGGAGAGCGTGGCTTTGTTCAAGCCAAGCGTCTCGCGCACGCCTGACAGAAACGCTCCGTCCTGATTGCAAGGGACTTGTTAGGTCCGTCGCAGACACTCTGGCCCCATGTTTTAACAAGCATGCAAAGAAAACAGGGAGAGATAACAAAACGTTGTCATTACCGTCCCCGGGTGTCTCCGTGGGGCCTTCGAGCCCTCGCACACCTCTCCCCCGGCAGCTCACACGCACCGCGCCAGCCCAGGAGTCCCCAGGTGAGGGGCACTGCCCACGAACAGGACTGACGGGCTGGAGGACACACACGACTCCTGCAGCACCCTCTTCTCTTCTTGGACGAGTACACGTGCACGGCGTATGGCCGAAACCACGTGTGGGCCTGAGCCACATGACGGAGGGCCCGTATTTTCCCAGAATGGCCAGCAGAGTGACCTCCCCCAAACCAGTCCCTGTGGTCCTGTTGCTGCAACCCTAGCAGCCCCAGAGCCGCGGCTCCCCAAAACGCATTCCTTGGAAAAACAAATAACAAGACACCAGCCGGAGGAGACCCTCTGGGTTCTCAGGGGGCGTCGGGATGCCGGTCGCCACTGGCAAAGGGAGCAGTGCGCTGGCGGCCGCGAGGGACGTGAGGGCCGCACCGGCCTGGGGTGGGACTGCTCGGGACCCCGGCCACAGGCGGCCTCAGCGCTGCCCAGCTCACGGCCCCGCGACGTCCGGCAGGTGATGCTCTTGGTCTCAGTTTCCTCATCTGCGCAAGGGGATGGTCCTGCCCGCCTTTCTGGTCAATCTGTGCATAGCCGGGCCTCGCCAAAGGCTGGCTGCCATCTTCCCATCTGAATCCCACACTCTCGTTCCCAGAAAGCTCAAGCCAGAGCGTTTCCAGCCAAAGTCTTTATGCATTAATCTCATTTCTATCCTTCGTGGAAATTCCGCCAGAAAACTCTGGATTCATCGTCATGATTTCTCCTCCTATGGGTGGAAAACCAGGCCTGGAGGCTCACGAACTCACGTCTCACAAAAGCCACTTCCGCCACTGAGAAGTCCAAGGGTCCCAACGCAAAAATCTGTCCTGAGGTGGGGAGGCTCCTGGTGGGGGCCGGGCTGGGGCCCATGGCCGGTGGGGGCTCAGGAACAGGGGTCCACCTGCCCTCTGCTCCCACCCACACTGCACCCAGGCCAGCTTGGACGGGCACCGAGGCAGAGGGTCCCACATCGTCTGGACAAGGGACGTCTGCGAGTCTCCGTGGCTCTGGGTGTGGACGAGCCGCGAGGCCTTTGGGAGGACGGCTCCTGGAGCCACTTCCCAACAGCCGGATGCAGGAGCCGGCAGGCGGGGACCCCTGTCCTGTACCCCTGTTAGCAAGCAGTCTCCCGTGCAGGGTGCTCTCTAACTCCAGATGTTAACACACAGCCACAGAGTGAAAACAGATACTCATGCAGAGAAAAAAATGGGGAAAGTAAAAGAGAAAAGTGCAAAAAGCAACTGCAGAGCCTAGCGGGTCCTCCTGACGAGACGGGAGGTGCAGGCATCTCGCCGTCCTGGTCATCGGCACATCTGCCCGGGGCTCAAGGAAGGGCTGGGTCCATCTAAACGGGGTCTCTGTCTACCCTCGTCCGAAGTGGTAACGAGAAGGCCCTCACATAAATCGAGGCCCTCTCCCTTGGTCCCCAAGGGCAGGAACAGCCCAGTGGGGAGGACATCTGTCCATCTAAAGGCAGGGCAGGGGCTCACGCTGGCCTTCACCGTGCCGAGCACCTTGCTGGGAGATCCCAGGTGGGGGCCCTAGACGGAGGCTGCCAGCCAAGCCCGGCCTCCACCCATCACATATCCAGGTCACCTGTCCCCTCCCCTCAGCAAACAGGCTGTCACATGAGGTGGTCAGAACCAAGAAGGGAGGAAAAGTGAACAAAAAAAGAACTTCAGAGTCACCCCGAGCATCCTATCAGGTCTGGGACAGGCAGTGGCTGGAGGCCAGGGGACACAGCAGGGAGAGAGAGAACAGCGAAGGGGTGCGGGCTGTGTCAATGCACCTGTGAATTGGGGGCGTGCCTTGCGGGGCCACTGGACAGGGTGCCTGATAAAACACAGGGCCCTAGACACATGTCTGCTGCGCTTCGGCCACCCGAAGAGGTCAGGGTGCCCCCCACCCCGGGTCTGGTCTAGCTTCCTCAACAGAACCAGGCAGAGAGAGGGCACAGCAGAGAGAGGAGACGTGACATTCATTCATCCAGTCAACGGATACTCATCGCGCGGCCACTACGGGTTCCGGGAGCGCTGTAGCAGCTTTGCAATGGGAGGCCTCATTTAAATAGCAGGGCCCAGGGCCCAGGACCCAGGGCCCGGCCGGGGAGCAGGGCCCAGCAAATGACGCTGGAGAGTCATCTTCTTGGCATCTGGGATAGGAAAAGCGGGGACAGTGAGCTGCAAACACACACACAGGGTAACAAGAAGAGGTGCGCGTAGCTGGGAGTCCGTCCCTGGAGCCTGTTCACAGGAGGTGTGACATTCCATGAAGTCTGTTGTGACGAGAGAGCCCAGACACCCACACGCTGGGAGAGCCGGCAGCCAAGACAGCAGGAAAGCTGCGCCCACAGATGGCCACGCATTTGGACGCAGCACAACATTTTATCTAAATATCCAAACGCAAATACATTATCACACGACACCAAACACACAGCCACCTGCAAACACCCGATGACGGCTCGTGTCTTCTCCATTTTGCCTAGAAATGTGCTGTGTTAAATTCTCAGGTGAACAAAGATGAGAAGGGGCCGGCGGAGGTGGCGGCTTCAACCCCCTGGTAGTCTGGCTCCTTCTCCAGCGAGAGGAGGGAGACAACCGCTGGGGAGGCGGGTGGGCGCTGCCTTGTGCCCACACGGCTACTTGCTAATCGAGAAATCAGGGTGTCCTCTGCAGGATGGGCAAAAAGCATTATCCCCGTTTTTCAGACGGAGCTGGTGAGGCCCAGGGAATGAGATGGGGTCCGACAGGGACTCCGAGAGTGAAGGAAAGAGGCTGAGAAACACTCCTGGAGCCAGCACAGGGCCCGAGACGCCAGGCCCCAGCTCTTTCAACGTGGGGACCCAAAGCCACACAGAAAGCCTGCGAAAAAGGCAAGGTGCGTTCAGAAAAGCACCATCAGGAAAGGGAAAACCCACCGAACCTTCGCCAGCTCTGGGGCCCCGGACAAGGTGCTTTTCCCGTCAGCTGCAGTCTCGACATCTTTAGAATGGGAACAACCTTCTCCTCTCTGTTACCTCGTAGGATTCAAGAAGAATTCAATGAGACAACAGAGGAAACACTTTATAAACTCCTAATCTGCCCCGTGCACATGAATTCCATCCAGTGTGGTCGTAAGAATCTAATCCTGAAGTGCCCTGCAATGACATGAAGAATTATGGGTGCAGGTCGTCGTGTGCTGTTTGGGAAATGATCCTGGCGGCCCAGGGAGGCATCTGAGCACACTGGGGTTGGAAGCACCCACGAAGGAGGGCTCGGAGCTCGGGTGCGGTGGTCCGGGCACACCGCGGCTCAGGGGCCCGCGAGGGAGGCTGATGCGGAGGGTGATACCCCACCCTGAATCTGAGACACAGCTGCTCAGGGTCTGGCCAAAGGGGCGCCCAGTAATGAAAGGTTAGCCACTCTGGGGGATCCCCCGAACCGACTGGGCTCCTGCTCATTCCAGGGCCCGAGGGCCACACTGGGAACAGAAATCACCTCCGCCCCTAAGAATCCTCTAAGAGGCAGCAATGGGGACCCAGGCGGCCGCACAGGAGGAGGACTTCCTGCCCCAGTGGCACCCCTCAAGCAGGGGCTGTGGGGTGTGAGGAGAGCCTGCTGACCACCCCAAGGTCACATGCAGGCCACAGCTTCCAAAATGTCAGCTGGAAAGAGTCCCAGTGGGGAAAGAGACCCATTAGCAGTAAGTACAGTTGATCTGTAAACACCAAACCCAGAACAAAACCCCAGTTCCTTTCCTTGTATTTCAAGCGGGACACATAACCATGTGTACCTTTCACTTAGGTGCTTAATTATAAAAAGGACAGGTTTTCACTTCAAGAACACCCAACTAGGGGAAAAGCAACAGAACAACTAAGTTTACCAAAAACAAAAACAAAACAAGCTGAGATGATCTGAATTACAAATGGGGTTTTGCCAAAGGATTCATTTCAGCGAAGCAAAAGTATCAGACTTGCTGCCTGGTGATACTTAAATCTAACTCGAGGTCTAGGAGGCACTGCTCTGGGGGGTGAGGCCCTCCCTCTGCCTAAGCTACTGAGAGCAGAAGAAGTGGTGTTAGTGAAATAGTAACCCTAATCCTGACAACACTGCTTCACGCCCCTAAGCTGGGACCCGCTGCGGGGCAGGGGCCGCACGAAGCACTTGGAGTTTTCTTCCTTTAATCGTTAAGCGTCCTATGACGTGAGGACCCATCGCTTTTGCTTTGCTGATGCAGAAACGGAGACTCAGAGGCATGTAAGTGATCACCCCCACCACAGAGTTGGCCTTTCAGCTCCTCCTTGCATCCGTGGTACTAGGAGACTCAGAGAAGCACTCTTCCCCCCACCCCTGCAAGGCATCCCTGAGGCTGAGGGCTCCCAGTCGAGAGCTCAGCATGCATTCTCCAGGCCCTCAACTCACAGCTGCAGAAGGCCTGGCTGGGTCCACGGGGTCAAGTCCTCACTACCACCCCATCTCCACCCCTCACACTTTTATAAAGGATGAAACTAAGTTAGGGGAAAAGTCAGGTGTTCATAAAGCCTCATGTCTAATCCAACTTGGGGGAAAATCTAAGAAAGAATGTTAGACTTAGAAGAAGACCAAAAATCAAAGTGGACCACCAGACTAAGGGGAAGGTGTTGAGAAAGTGACAGAACTGCTTTTTCCGCTTCCCCCAGGGCGGCGTGTCCCACCCTCCTCTGCATCACCAACGTGACAGGGCACCAGAGGGGACCCTGTGGGTCACACGACCGTTCAACGATGACCAGGGACACCCCCCCACCCCCCTGCCACGGATCAGAGCCATGAGGAGCGGAGCCCGGCTGTGCGTCCACGTGCGTGTGGGCACACATGCACGGTCCTCATGTCCGCCCCTGGCTGGGATCTGGGCCCTCGGGTGGGACGGAGCCTCCTGGCCCACAGACGAGGCTCCCTTCCACTGCAGAGACCTGCTCACCCTTCGCCCTCGACACCCAGTCCAGCATCTTCTTTAACCCCTGTAACCGGGCACCTAGCACAGTCCTTGGCACACACCAGGCAGTGAACAAATGCTTGAGTCAGGCCCTGGCAGAGCCTGTACGGACCTCCCCAACCAGGCATCCCAAGGTCCACACACCCTGGGCATCACGGGTGGAAGCCTTGTCCTGGGTGCGATGGGGAGGGGACCCAGACATGCTTGAGATGCTTGGGGACAGTGGGGAGGGCAGACACTCGACACAACGCAGGCCAGCATGAGTTCTGGGGGAAGGAGAGCTGCCACGTCAGAGGAGGTGACTGAACTGCTACAGGCATCGGGACCTTTGTGATTTGGGAGAGCATCACGGAAGAAGCGATATTTGAACCGAGCTTTTGAGCTGGAGCTCTGGATTCTGATGAGTGGATAAGGAGAGCGTGTCTGGGGCAGAGGGAACAGCGTGGGCCAAGCCTGCGGGGTGCTGGGGACCGGCAGGCAGTGTGGCAGCAGGACAGCCAGGGATGAGGCCGGTGGAGCTGACGAGGCCAGGCAGAGAGGCCATGAGAGCCACTCGAGGAGCCTGGGGAACATTCCAGTAGCACCTGCCACCTGTGTTTAGGGGGCCAACAACTTTAACCTCGCTCTGACCGTAGAAAGACTGGGTTACACCCCAGGTGCTGGTCTGGGAACAGAGCCCCGGACATCATGCCTTGCCCTGAGGGGCTCCCCGGGGTCTCCACTACAGGAGAGCAGGGCGGGGCACTCAATAAATACTGCGGAACGAATGAAGCAGAAGAAAGAGCAAAGGAGAAGAACACCAAGTGCGTTCCTGAGCCATTCCAGGTGTGCAGAGCGAACGTCTGGAGGAGGGCCGGGCGCCCTCGCCGCCCCAGGGTTCCTGGAGGGCCCCGAATTACCAGGAAGAGCACTGGCGCCTTAGGGCCCAGCAGGGATGGGACGGACACCGCCAACGGAGCTGAATCTCAACGGGCCTCCGAGAAATGTGGCACATTTGATGGACCAAGAAAAATTAATGAATGCAGAAAAAAGCAGACCCAGATTATGAAAACTCAGAAGGATCACAGGAAGCAGCACTTCTGAAAGCACCCAGCTGATGAATCCCACCCAAGGGTTACGACCCCAAACTGTTTTCCGTGGAATCAGATGCACTGCCAGGTGGGGAAGGGCCAGGCAAACTGTAAAGCGCCTGGTGGGGTTGGCGCTGTCATCTGTGCTGCAGGAGGGGTCTCCGGGCTCAGAGGTGGAGGCCAGGAGCCCTGACCCTCGGATTCCTCCTCTTCAAGAGAGGAGCCCACGAGCCCCCAGAAGGCTGCTGTGAGGCTAAGGTGGCCCCAGGAGACCGGGGACAGGAAGGAAGGAAGGAACACCCCCTCTTGTGCTATCTGGGCAGAGCCAAAGAAGGCCTGGCATCATCGGCTGAAAGTATACAACGAACACAAGGAAACACAACAGGTCTGAGCTGAGAGCCCAAGCGGGAATCACCCTCCAGGAGGAAAACAAAAATCGCTTCAGATTGTCAGGAATAAAAGTGAAGGGATCGGGACTTCCCTGGTGGCGCAGTGGTTAAGAATCCGCCTGCCAACGCAGGGGACACGGGTTCGAGCTCTGGTCCGGGGAGATCCCACATGCCGCAGAGCAGCTAAGCCCGTGTGCCACAACTACTGAGCCTGCGCTCTAGAGCCCGCGAGCCACAACTACTGAGCCCACATGCCACAACTACTGAAGCCCGCGTGCCTAGAGCCCGAGCGCTGCAGCAAGAGACGCCATCGCAACGGAGAGTAGCCCCCGCTCGCCGCAACTAGAGAAACCCCGTGCACAGCAACGAAGACCCAACGCAGCCAAAAATAAATAAATTAATTTATTAAAAAAAGAAAGTGAAGGGATCACAACGAAAGGGCGTACCCCTGACATGGGGGCAGGGCCATGTGCTGGGGGCTGCCCGGGCACCAGAGGACGCTGGGGAGCACCGTGGCCTCCACCCACCAGACGCCAGCAGCAACCTCCCTCCCCAGCTGTCACAGCCACAAAGGTGTCTGGATGGCACCCAATGTCCCTGGGGGCAAGGTCACCCAGGGTCGAGAACCCTGGTGACAATCACCAAGCAGCTGGCACCCACTTGGCAGAGGACACCGGACAGATCTCGCCGAGCCCTGCAGAGTGGCCACTGGCCCAAAGCCTGGCCTCCTCCAGAAAGGGCAGTGGCCTCAGCCAAGCCACCACTCCTCTTCCAAAGGCCTTTGTCAACTCCACCTTCATACCCACCCGGTGGGACCTCATGACACAGACCCGGGGGTCTCAGTGGAGGAGGTGCCCCGGCTGAGACCTTCCCTCCTGGGTGCCTGGACCCAGAGGGTCTACCGGGGGTGGCTCCCAGCCCAGAGGGCCATGGCCACGTGCCCTGTTTTAGACCCCAGGTATGACCAGCATCTCAGGGTAGGGTGTCAGCGTTCCAATGCTCAGAGGCCTGGAGCCTCCAGGCCCCCCCGACCCCTACACCTGCTGATTCACCTCACACTTGCCTGGCGGCCCAGGTCAGCCACAGCCCATCCCCCACTCTCTCTCTCCTCTCCCTGTTCACGCCCCACGTGGCACCATCCCCCACAGACGCCCGGGAAGGCAGGACCAGTGGGCTTTGTTCCCAGGACAGCCCGGCTCCCGGAGCAGGGCGAGGGCGCAGGGCTAAGTCAGCGTTTTCTGACGCACGGAGACAGCCTGCACACGCTGGCTGGGGGCCTCATCGGGGGCCAGGCTCGCGCCAGCCCCACATCCAATTCTCCGCTTCTGGGCAAGCGTTCCCTTCCGATGGAGGCCTCTCCCGCCTCAGCTGTGGCTTCCAGAACCTCTTTACTTGCCAGGAGTGGACTGACCCCTGCTCACCACTAGGTGTGCCCAACAGGCAGGACACGACCCCCTGAACCAGGGCACAGAGGGCCAAGGTAGTGCACCCCAGACAGCGCAGCTGGTCGGTGGTGGGGCTGGGAACCAAGCCAGGAGTACTGGCCCCAGCGTCCAACCGCAGGAGGTCACATGCGTCTGCATCCCGCGACCTTCAACGTTTGCTATTACAGACTTAGACTCTGCTAAGCAGAGCGGGTTTAAAATCTGTGCCCTGCCCCACACCCTGTAGCCATGGAGGGCAGGCCTGCTCCCGGGCAGCTCCATACACATTTGTGGGGTGCAGGTGAACCCCATAGGGGCAGGAATGGTCCTGGGGGGTGGCCCTCCCCTGAGTGCCTTGAGCCTCAAGTCCGTGAACCCTGAACTGTGTCTCGAGCTTGTGCTGTGATGCCAGGGCCCTTGGGACCCTGGTACGAAGCCAGGGGCTGATTGGGTCACCATGAGGTGCCCACATCTTACAGATGGAAAGGCTGAGGCCCAAGCAGGACGGCCCAGTTGACACAGCAGCAAGGGCCCCGGGAAGGAAGGTGGTGAGGGGCTCCTCTCCACAGACCACCACGTGGCAGGAGGGTCCGGGTAGCCTTGGGGGAAGCCACGCTCCACCCTGTGGCCTAACGGAGCCTGTTGGCACACGACCTCCCTCCCACACTTTCCCGGGGCCCTGGGCTCCCCTGTGCCACCCCCCACCCCGCACTCTCTGGGTCTCAGTTTCTCTCTCGATAGATGGGCGGCATGAGGTGCCCGGATGTGTCCACCCCGGGGCCAAACCAGCAGGGCCAAGTTAGGGTGAAGGGCAGGGGAGTGTCCCGCTGATAGCAGCAGCGGCAGTAATGCACTGTTAGCATCACTGCTGCGCTATTTCAGAGTCAGCAGCAGCAGCGACGGCCAGGGTCCCTGACTCCTGACCACTCTGGGCCAGCGGCCAGGTGCCACCCCAGCACACGGAGGGCTCACTCTCGCTTCAAGGTAAGCGACACAATCGGTCTTGTCATCTGCTCCTCGGAGGACAAAACTCCAAGGCCCAGGGAATTTAATTGTCCCAAATCACACAGCTAGGAAATGACAGAGCAGCATTCAAACCCTGGGCCGCCTGACTCAAGAGCCTTCCCTGGGACGCAGTACACACGGGCCAGACCAGCTCCAGGGCGGTCGGCCACCCAGAAGGCAGATGCAGCCTGGTCAGAGAGACAGTCCCCGGGCCCAGCCCAAAGCCCACGAGATGCACGCATCCACGTTCTCTGTGGCAGCTGCATGAAACGACCACTCGACAGCAGAATGATTTTCCAGCAGAAAAAGCATAACTACCTTCCTGCAAATCAAGTTAGTGCATGTGGGGATAAAGTAGATGCTAAATAAAACACAGCCTGCCCTGCATCACTCTCCGAACAGATGTTTCCAGGAGGCAAAAATCTGACACAAAGACCCATTCATCCCCCAGCTCCTTCCCCTGCTTTGCACGCCCTGGAATTCAAGCAAGTCTGCCTTCAAGAAGCAGGGAAAAGGGAGCGGACTTCGCCTTGCTGGCGTTAGATGCCTGTGAATATTTTAAGATGGAGCCGGAACCTGTGTGTTAACATCCCTGACGCATTTAAAACATTCTGATTGAGAAAACTGAGCAGGTAAAGTTTGTAACACTGGGACACGGGGGACGAGTCAAGCACAGGTGATATAAGAGGACCAAGGATGCTGCATTCAGTTAGGAGGAATCACAATTCCTTAGACGGCACCTTGCTGCTTCCTGAAGTGCCGAGGGCCAGCCATTCCTTCCTTCCGTCCTTCCTTCTAAAGGAACGCAGTCCAGGCCTGTGCAGGTAAAATGTGGCTGACAGCACACTCGCTAGCTGTCTGAGGGCACCAGAAGGGGAGGCGTGCGAGGCTGGGAGCGGCACACGGGACGCTCTGAGGGGATGGAGAGGCGAGGGCCACAGGAGCAGAGGAGGGGGCTTCAAGGGCAGGAGACTCAGGAACCGCAGACGAGGGGGATCTCGACGGGCAGAGGAGAGCTCGCACAGCCCAGAGGTGCAGAGGCTGAGACCAGGGCCGGGGGTCCCAAGAGTCTGACCTTGGTGGGGGGGGGGGGCAGCACCCCGGAGGCTGAGCTGAAAGGCCGGACGATCCAACCCAAGACAGACTTGGCCCAAAGCAGCTCAGGCCTCAGGTCCCACCAGGGCTCCAGTGGGAAGCGCCCAGGGCTGCGGGATGGAGGGAGCCCGAGGGGGCCTGGGCAGAGAGGGCCGGCCCACTGGCACAGAAAGTCACAGAAGGAACCCTCACGCCACCCCCGGGGTAGGGTGCGTGAACAAACACTGGGATGACTGGAAACGGGGGTGAGAAATGGTGAGGCCGCCTGAGCGAGAGGGGAGGGCATCAGAGGAGGCAGCAGGGCCCTGGGCGCCATGCGGAGGGACCAGGACAGCTGCCCACGGCCCGCGCTGCCCACACCTGCTGTGCAGAGGCCGGCATCCCCTGGAAAGGAGCTCAAGAGCCACGGAGGGCACAGCGCACCCGCTGCAGGGCTTCCCGGAGCTCCCAAGGGGCAGGTGTGTGACAGTCTTCCTGGAGGAGCCACCCCCGCAAAGGAGCCCTGGGCCCCTGCCCCTCACAGCACCAAGGCGGCTGTGAGAGACGAGAGGAAGCTGAAGCCGCGTCTTTTTTGTCTTACCTTGTTTTTAATGAAGCCTGAAAAGCTGGATAGCCAATGACAGTAAGTTCAGGTGCTCGTTGCCCCATTAGTTTAACCAACCAGACTCCACGGGTGGTGGGATCAATAAAAACGCCTGCTCCTGGAACGTCACTGTCCCCGGCTGCACGACTGCAGAGCGTCAGCCCCAGCCCCCAGTGGTGGCCACGGTGTCCGCTCTGGCCTCACAGATTTTTTTTTAAGTTGAAAATGGACTCGACACAGTTCTAAACACAACTAAGTGAATAAGAGTCTTGGTTTTCCCATAAATACTCTGAGATTTAGAGCAACAAGGTCCAGAACATTCTCCATGCAGTTTCAATCCATCAGCCATCATCTGTCTTAATGGAGGGAGGAGCTCCTGGAGGCCCTGAGGCCACGGAGCTGAGTCCCGTCTGCTTCGCAACCAGTGGCCCAACCGGGAGCCACCCCAACAGCGTCTCTGGTGGCCGCACTCTGGCAACAACGGGGAGCTCATCACCTCTCTGGACAGTCCTGCTACCCACGCTGAAGGCTCTAGAACCAGGGGAGTGTGCGTTTCTCTACTGTTATTTCCTACCTTTGGCCCTCACTCTCCCTCCACGTCCACTGCCCAGAGACATCGCCTCAGACCACTGAAGGGGGTCACAGACTCTGTCCGCCGGGTCAGGGCCCTGGAGGCTGAGTCATTAGACAGTGAGGTCTGGACGGAGGGACCGCCTGGCCTGCACCACCTTGTGCCCAGCATCCCCACTGTCCTCTACCCAGTGGCCGTGCTCAGGAAGGAGCCAAGGACAGAGTGAATGGAACCCTTACGCTGCGAACTGGATTCCTGCTCCACCATTTACACACTGTCATGTGCTGTTTAGAGACTCTGACGTTCCCAGCCCAGCTCTGCCTTGTGTCTGCTTCTGCAGGTGCCCACTCTTTCTGCCACCAGAAATACGGGGGGGTGGGCAGGATGAGCTCTGACAGGAACTGTCACCGTTCACAGCCACTTCACCCCATTCCTGGAAACACATAACATCCAGCACAAGAAACAACACCTTAGGTCAATTTCAGATGCTAAAGACTTACTCAGAAACCCACCTGATGTGTAATATGTCTGGATCACTGTAAAATGATCGTAACAGTAACGGATGCCCATTCTACAAACTTTTTGAAAACACCTAGAAGTATACAAAGAATACAAAAATTAACTATAAACTCACTGCCCACAGCTAACCACAATTACTACTCTATTTCCTTATAGTCCCTTTTCCATATTTTTTTTAATTGGGATCATACAATACATACATTTTTATGTCCTTTCCACTTCATTGCATGTAGTAAGAATGTCTCCGATTTATTCACCAATCTACTTTTTAAATGGCTGCCTAGTTGTTCCTGATGTGGGTCTTTGTAACTTACTTCCCCACTCCCTGCTGTAGGACACAGGGCTTCCTATTTCTTACTGTGATAACGACACATTGAACATTTTCATTCATAGATCTTCACTGTTTTAGTCGCAATTCTTTTGATCTGTCACTGAGTAAACACTGCTTGGTGTGGCCATTCCAGTCTCTTCTATAGACTTTTCCATGTCTTTTGCTCATTTTTTTAATCCATTAGCAGCTACATTTTGCCACATTCATGGCTAATATCATTAGCCCCTGAAGATTGAGCCCCTAGTGGGTCCTGAACGAGGGTCCCCAGGCAGTGGCCGGCCACTGCAGAGACACAATGGTTTCATTCCTGGAAAGGATTCTATTTAGCATAAACTCAACCAGTGGGGAGCTGGAAGTAATATGGACGCATTCAACGCTATGCAAACATTTGTAGGAGAACAGCCTCCTTAATAATGCATTGTGAAGACTTGGTGATGAGCTGTTAATACACATAAGATGGGAATTGAATTTAAAGCAAAGACATTCAAATCAGTAACATATCTGGGTGTGTGGGCCCCTGATTCATTCCAAGAAGGCAAGCCAGATGCCCTGCGCCATGTTTTATCCCATGAGGGAGGGTCTCCAAGCGTGGTGACACAATCTGACGTGGCTTCCTTAGAACACACGCACGCACACAGAGCAATTCCATTTTACCATGAGAAGAGGCTTTACCCGACTCAGAGAGTTACTAAGGTGTCATAAAAACTAGAGCCCATACAACTATGGTTTGCGTTTTCTTGGCCCTGGACAGAGTGGCACTTAAAGTCGAAAAGGTAGTGTCTTGGGGATACTTTTGATGTGAGGTCACCGTGGGCCCCTAATGTTCTCCTGGGACCCAAGTGCACTTTGGTACCATCCCTTGGAAATTGAGGTGAGGGCCTGAGCACGGCTGTGAGGCTCTTTGCACACACTGCAGATCCCGATGGCCAGAGTGGACCCCACTCAGCACTATACCCCGATGCGCCCTGGATGTGGTGACTCTGTTAGTCACCTCTTCGAGAACTGGGCCCCTAAACAGTATATATCAAGTTGCCCCAACTGTTGACGGGCCTGTCCAGGCCGACTGTGAGTTGTCTGAGGGCAGGGCCATGGTCTCTCTCGTTCCTGATGGTTTACTCTGATACCCGACACAGAGCCAGAACTCAGAAACATACTCTGAATTTTTAAAAATATGGGAGCCTTTCATGACGCGTTTTCTCATTCCTGCTCTACCAGCCTTGGTAACAGGACCGATCTGGGCCCACTGCCTATTCCGGCCACTGAGACAAGGTGAGCTGAATACATTCAGCTGCTTTCACAAAGTGAGACCTACTGGCCGCGAGCTAACCCCAACTGCTCTGTGCCCTGCTCCCCCTCGGACCCCCCTCTTCTGAATTGCACCCCTGCAAACCCTCTAGCAGAGCCTAGCTGGGCCTCTGGGGCGCCCCAGGGTTCAGGCACCAGGGCGGGCCTCTCCGAGGTCCACTCCCCAGAAACACAGCTGTCTTCAGAGGTGACCAAGCCATGACCCAGCCGCCCTCTGCAGTCGACAGGCTGTGCCCAGAGTCCAGGGGCCGTGTCCCCTCTCTCCTGAGGCCAAAAGGACGTGGGGCTGGTCTTCCCCGGGCCCCCAGGGGCAGAGGTGAGGGCAGTGCGGGAAGAAGCGGGCTGCCCTGCCAGGAATGAAGGCACGAACGCCCGCCGGGCAGGAACGCTCCATCCACTCCAGGGAAGTCATTTGACTTTCTAAACAATCTCTCCAAAGCAAAAAGGCACTGCTGTCGCTTTCATAACTAAACGGGATAGAACGCTAAGACAGCGGCCTTAGTGGATAACCTGCTTCTCACTCTGGGGCGTTCGCTGGTGAGCAAGTGGAATAAAGAACCTCGAGGAAAAAAGCCCCATCGTTTGGGAAGCAATCCCCAGGCAGCCGGTCCTCACCCTCTGGCCCCAGCCCCCACCTCTGTGAGCCACGAGGAAGGCCACTGGCTGTCACGTCGGGAGGAATGCACCCCTCACATCTCAGAGCATGCCACGCCATGACGGATTGCTCCTCTCGGAGAAACTAAAGGAGTGCTTTCAAAGCTTATATTTATGTCACCTTCACAGCTTACTCCCATTGCCTGAAGGATCAATACGTCTCCATTTCCAAGGGTGATGCGGTGAGCAGGGCCATGAAGAAGCAGCACCGCCAGGCTTTCCTGCCATGCCTCCCCAGGAAAACACTTCTCGCTGCACTTTTTTTTTTTTCGTTTTTCTTGCAAATTTCACATTTCCAACCATGGAAACTAACTAAAATCGGGTCAGCCGCCATTGGTCCAACACCATGAACTTAAAGAAACTGGATAACTAGCTCCTCCTGCCAGGATGTCCCCGAATGTTCGGGTTTGCAGGAACAATTACAAACAGCTACCCTCCGCAAACACCCAGGCCGGCACCTATAATCAAGACAAACAAACTTCGCCTGTTTCTTTTTTTGTTCAATTTCAGAATGCTCAGTGTACCATCAAGGCTGGGACGCATTTCACTCCCGACTGGGTACGGTAAGATTGCTAATCAGGATTACTTGATTCAGTCAACACCGATTTCAATAAAAAGAACCCCCCAAATTATCATAAATATAGAGAAAGTGCGGGCGGCAGTGACAGGTGATTAAAATCTCATTCGCTTGGAGTCAGCCTGATTCGGGGAGGCCGAGGCGGGTCAGCCCTGATTCCACCGCGTGACCATTATCTCTGCGAGGCCCTCGTGAGCACTGACACAGGGCGCCATGAGGATCCACAACCCGGCATCGGGGGGCCCCAGGAAGAGGCTGGGAGGCAGGACCACTGTGAGCCGTGCTGGGGGGCATGGGGCAGGGCGTGCGGGGGGTGCAGAGGGCTGCTCGGGCCAAGGAGGGATAGGACTGGCACCCTGAGGGGTACGGAGAGAGGCTGATTCCAAACAGGAGCACCGAAAACTCAGACTGGTGGTGCGTGTTCAGAAGTATTCCAAGGGCTGAAAGCAGCCTGCTCAGCCTTATAGATGGCATTCGATCGAGTCAAAGCGATTCCTTCACACACAAAAGAAGGAAAACGGATCTCGAAACCCTCGGAAGCCACGGAGGGTCGAGTGGTCCCGTGAGTGGGAGGGAGGGGTTCCTGCTCCGGCCCCCGGGGATCTCTGCAAGCTGAATCCCAGGAGAGCTGGGGGTGCGTGGTGAGTTGTGTTTAAAGACCCCAATGCCTCCCTAGATTTCTGTGCACTTCCTCACCCCCGTGGAGCCCCACCGTGCCCATCGGCAGGGTCCCAGCCAGCAGAGAGAGGGTGAGCGGGTGGACAAGGACAGCCCTGCGGGGCAGCTGGGCACCTCCATCCCACCCCTGCCCTGCCAGTGCCAGCCACTGGGACTCAGCCTGGGCGCCCCCCTTCCCCGGGCCCGCACCAGTGCCCCCCGGGTGCGCTCTGCCCATCGGGCCAGCACCCGCCTCTCCAATCTGTCCCCTTCCCCCTCTCCCCCAACTTCCTTCTCACAGCTTCAGGGTTCCGGGGATGACGATCCCATGGATGAAGACCCAGCCCTCTGCTCCCGTGCCCTGCCCGGACCAGGGTCACCAGACTCGCAAGAGAAACTACAGGACACCCGGTTCAATCTGAATTTCAGAGAAGCAACGACGGACGTTTTAGGATAAGTATGTCTCAGGCGATACTGGGGATAAACTTAACCTAAAACATTCGTCGTTGCTTCTCTGAAATCCAGACTGAACTGGGGGTCCTGTGCTTCGTGGGGCGACCTCAGCTTTGACTGCGCCTGTCCCTCCCTCCTCTCCCACCCCTGAGCTGCGGGCTCCTCCCCTCTCCACCTGGAAAGTCATCTTCATCCCCAAGACCCAAGAGGCCTTCCCGCCCTCCAGGCAGAGACATCACTTCCTCCTGGGCTGACCCAGGAGCTCAGGGCAAACCACCCCCCACCCCACCCCACCCCCCAGGCACTGGCTGCAGGTCCTGCCTGACCAGCGAGGCCCCCATCTCGGTCATCAGGGGCAGGTGTCGTCTTACGAGTTCACAGCTGTCCCTTATACATAGTAGGTGCTCTATAAACACCAGCAACTCTAACTGGGGCCCCCTCCCAGCACACAGGGTCCTGGCAGGCGCCTCCTCCTGGCGAGGTCCTCCCTGCTCTCCCTTCGGGAAGCCCTGCTTCCTCTCCCGGGAGCTCTCTGACGACTGCTCATTCACACACTATTAAGTGGCAGCCTGAGGGCTGGGCTGGGGCTTCTGAGTTCACTCCCCCTCGGTTCCCTCCAATTTCCGCCCGTTTCTCACTCTCTCGTTCTGCTCCTGGCACGAAGAGGGGAGTCCCGGAGGCTGTGGACGAGGTGAGCAATTCCACAGGTGCCAAACAAGTCCACACGTGGCTGCAGCACACGCTCCGCCCTCAGACCTTCGCTGCCCCTCCTGCGGTCAGACCTACGGTCAGCAGGACATACGCTGGGCACTGTGGAGCCCGGGGCCGGCCCTCACGAAAGCCCAAGCTCATTTCCTGTGCGAAGCTGGGCCTCTGGAACCTTCTGGAGGCCTCTGGAGCCTGGCAGATCGGGTCTGGATCAGGAGAGATCCGTCTGCCTGGGGCGATCTAATCAGAACATGGGGCCTGTAGGCATCTGTGCTGTCCTCATCAGGAGTCCGGGCGGGGGTGGGAACAGGAAAACTCACGGGTCCCCGGGCTGCTTCTCTCAGCGGGATTATTCTGGAGGGTCTTGCATTCACCTGTCTCAGCCCCCAGAGCGGAGTCAGGGCCCCTGTGATGGGCTGCCTGAGGGGATGATGGGTGCCACCCCGCCTGGCTTGGGCTAGGACGCAGGACCCAGTACTGCCATCCCAGGCACAGGTGAGCACGTCTGTCTGTCCTGCAAACTCCCACCAACGGGGCCCGCCTTGAGGGCACAGCAGGGACCCAGGCCATAGCGCTTCAGACCTGAGAACTGCCTCACAGCTAAGCACAAGGCCGGGAATTCCACGGGGAGACATGCGCACCCCCCCAAGGCTGGTGCGCAGCGGGCAGTAACACCCCCTGACCAGAGCCACTCGTGGCCTGCCCGTGGTGCCCTGCACAGGCAGTTCTAGGGCACCGGTCCTAACCTCAGCCCCACTGGGCCGGCCTGTGGTCCAGCAGTGCAGACGAGCCCAGAGGCCTGACCTGCATGTCCAAGGGTCACTGCCATGGGGGGGAGCTCAGACCGATGCCCATCCAGCCCCTTGCCACACCATGACCTCTGGGCAGAGCCAAAGGACTTCCCAACTTCATAGACAGTTTGGCCCCTGGTTCCTTGACACTGGATTCCACGTGGTTCGATACATGAGAAGAGCTCTAAGTCGTGGTCCCCCCGACCCACTGCCAGCTCCAGACAGCAGGCTCAAAGGCCGGCAACTGCAAGAGGGAGTGGACGGGGCCCCTCAGAGTTGGAAGGGCCTCCACCCGGGGAAGGCAGCACGCACTCAAACACACGGGCGCCTCGCCACCCTGGGAACCTTGAACCTACACTCGGGAGAAGCCTCCGTGGGCAGCAGGGCGTCGGGTGTGAAGGCTGCGGAGAGGCCCCCGGTTGAGTAGAAGGGTGGGACGCTTTCCGCAGCAGCATCCAGGTGAGGGACTCAGGGGAGGGGCTCCCTGAGAACCAGAGGCCCCCGGGGACAACGCCAACGGGTGATGGTAAGAACAGTGAGCGAGACTCCTGTCCTGTCTCCCAGCTCTCACGACGCATCAGCCCTGTTGCAAGGCCATTCCCCTGCTACCCATGGGAGGTCTGCAGGGTCCGTCTGTCCGTCCACACACACTTGTCACAAAGGTACATGTGGGCCAGAGGGGATCCCCATATGCCTGGTAAAGGACCACAACTGGGGGTCCTTGGGAAAAGAAAGACCACCCGCCCCTGGCCTATGGAGTGGCCCTGGGCTGTGTCTGTCCCTGCACGGGGTCTGGTCACAGGTGGGGTCTAGCAGAGGCCCTCTCCCTCCCCGTCACTGCCCAGCCCTGGGCCAGCCGTCCTGGACTGTCACACCACGGCCACTGGGAGCTGTTCCCAGGAAGCCCAGCGGCCCTTCCCAGGCCCAGCTTTCACCGGTCCATGCCCCACCTGACAATTCCTGAGGGATTTCCAGGGGAAACACTTCATCCCTGCATCTTTCAGACTTAACAGGTGAAGCATGATGAAAAACCATCCTTTTCCTAAATAACGTTATTTTCTCTTAAATGGGCTCAGGGGACAATTTTTATAAAATATATGATTCAAAATACTTAAAAGTAGCGCAAACCATTTCCTGGCATGTTCATTGGCATCAATCACGCCCACAACTGTGCCCCATAATCCTACAAACTTGGAAAGAGACCAAAACAGAAACATCTTCAGGAGAACCCAGGAAGAACCTCTCTTCCACTCTCTGGTACGTTGTCTGTCCAGGGCGGCTGGGAGACAGTGCTCTCCCAGGGAACCCCTCCAGTAAACAGAAAGTGTTTTGCTCTGGAATGAAAGCCAGTGTTTTGTTTGTTTGTTTTTGTTTTTTAATGTTGGTGGGGGAAAGAGGCAAACGATTAAACGTTTTTGGATGAACAGCACAAGCAGGTAGGAGCTGGGCGATCGGTGGGCGGGTGAGTGGCTGTCTTCGCCAGCTGTCACCCGAGAGGAAGGACGGACCACAGCTGGAGGGCCGAGGCGCTCCCTCGCATCCTGGGCTCTGGCCTTCGCTCAGGCACTTAGAGGCTACTGAGCTGGGGGGAGGGGAAGGCAAGACGCTATCTCGGGCCCTCTCATAAAACCAACCTGGGGAGGCGGAGAACTTCGGGGGCAGAACCAGGACGGACCCACTGGCCGGCCTTCTGGATCCCATCAGACTGACAGGGGATGAAGACACGGGCTCACGGAAGCGACCAGTTGGCATCTGATAACTCAATTATCCCAACTCGATCCTTTCAAAGCGCCCTGAACCTCTGACCTGTCCCAAACAACAAGGCCCCTTTGTGTCTCTGCTTCACATGGACGCAAAGCTGCTCCACCACACAAAATAACTTGGGAACCTCAAGTTCACTACATCTCTGAAACAGATAATCTCACCCGACCAGGAGGTGGTACCTATGCAGGGCAAGGGCACAGACAGTTTCCTAGGACTTGCCGTCCTTTGCAAGAGCAGAAACAAAGTGATATTAAAGCAGACTTCTTGGGTAAAGAAGAAAGGACGTGACTGGCGGCCCTCGCCTCCTGCACCACCGCCCCTGCCAGCCACTCTTCCCTCCCCCCACGCAGTGAGCTTCCTGTCACTTCACAAGTGACAGACAACATGCGGAGGACCCCTCTAAGTCTGAAAACAGTATTATGATTTAAATCTACATAAACAACTCTAGAGTTCATCAAAAATAAAAAATAACCAGCAACAACATTCAAAGATTTCACTCCGGCCATCTGGTGACGTATGTGAACTTTCCTACCCATCAGGGCTCTTTCTGTGCAGGTTTCGTTTACGACATGCTTTTTGCTGCTGTGTTGTTTTACATCTGTCTGTTTTGCCAGATCCGGCGAGGAAACGGTTCAGGGGAAATCCAGACCAGAGCCGGCCAACTCTGCTACAATATTTGCATTTTCTACTAAAGATGCCCAGAGTGTATTACAATCCCGCACCTCTGGATTTCTCTAGTCATAGAGCCTAATCAGATTGAAACCCTTTCAGCACTTCTCATTGATAAATGGAATTAGAATTCCCACGTGGAACCAGAAATCCTCGAGTGTCGAAGGCAAACTTCTGTCACACACAAGCTGATGCTAGACTATGTCTAAATTTTTTATAGGCCAAGAAAATGGTACCAACACTCTATAACTGCTCATACGTAATGTTTCTAAATCCAGCATCCTGACAACTTAGGAGCAATTACACCAAGCCCCGTGGGTGCCTCTGGTCCTAGATTAGAGGGTCTCCGTGTCCCCCCTCTAGAGAGTATCATTCCTGGCGGCTCCCCCACGAAGGGATGTTCTCCATCGGACTCACTTCTGAGCGCCAGCCCCGAGCACCCACTGCTGTAACACGTGACGGGACACAAACGCCCCGCACATCCCCTCGGCCGACCGACACAGTGCCCACCCTGGCTCTGCCCCACACGCCATCCGCAGGCCGCCACCCCGCCACCCAGACAGCGGGGCCCCTCTGTGCACGCCACACACACCCCCTCCTGTGATCTGCCGTCACAAAACGCCTCGCCTTTCCAGGTGGCCGAGAAAGCCCAGAAGCTCAGCTCAGAGTCCCGCTGGGCTGTGGGAACACGAGCCCACGGGCCTCCTGGGGCTGTGCAGGGAGGAGGAATGAATGAAGGGCCCCCGGGGCCTGGGTTCGAATCCTGCTTCACCCCTTCCCAGCTCAGTGACCTCAGATGGGCCCCTTGATGTCCCCAAGTCTGAGGGAGGAAATTACAGTATTTCACAGGACCAGGGCCGTGGCCGGCATATCTTGTGAAGAGCCCTGACTTTACACTTAGGAAACGTGAGTGGCCGTTGTCAGCTTGGTTGTGACACCATCGTGACTTGTCACGACGGGGCCGCTGTCCCCATACTCCCCCTCACACCCGCTGAGACGTGGCGGGGTGAGCAGAGGGTGGGGAGACAGCCTCGCCCCCTCCTGCTGGCACCCTGAAAGTCCTCCGGGCCTCAGGCAGAGCCACAGGGAGTTGGGCCCAGGCTACGCGAGGAGCACCCACCCGCAAGGCCGATCGCCAGAGCCGCCTCTGAGGCCCAGCTCTGGCTCCTGCCAGCCAGGGGCGCCCGCGGCAGGCCACCAGGACAGTACAACCAGGCGGACCTGGGGCCCTGGGTCCGGGGCTGCCGCGGGAAGAGGTAGGCCCCGTCCACGTGGCCGGGAACAAGCCTTCTACTCCCCGGGACCCCCCTCGGAAACTGGGTGACAATGTACAGAAATACGGACGCATTTTAAATCGGGAAAGTAAAACATCCTACCTTGATAGGTAGGTCGAGGTGAGGTAAGTCAGCACGAATGCGGCTGCTGGCCTGCTGGCGGGCATCAGGCCGGAGGCGTGAAAGGACCCTGCGGCAGCTTAGGGAGATTTAGCGGGAGTATCAGCTTACAGGGCAGCGGGTGATGTCAGGAGGCCAGGGTGGGGCTCGGGGGCCCCCCCGGCTCAGAAGCGGGAGGCATGAAAGCCCAAGAACTCATGGAAGGAGCAGCACACGCTCCTGTCCCAGCTCGGCAGGTACACTTGGGCTGCCGGGCTGCCCTTCCCGAGGCCTGCGGGGGGCCATGGGCTGGGCCCTCCTTTCAGGAAACCCATCACCCAGGAATGGCACCCAGACCTGGGCTGGAGGAGAGGTGCTGGGGCCACAGAGCTGCAGGAGAGGTGGCTCGGGTCCACAGCCGCGGGGCCCTTGGGATGCAGCGTGTGACACGGGCTCCAGGGTCTCAGAAAGCAGGAGGTGGGAGGGCTTTCCTTGCCCAAAGGGCTGGGCCCTCGCGATGGCGATGGCCACGCGTGCAGGTAGCGAGGAGCGGGGAAAGAGGCGGAAGAGGTGAGCAGGACACTCCACCTCGGAGGGACGCCAGAGGGAGGGGCCGAGTGGACACGGCAGTCCTCGGAGGAGCCTGACCCCGGAGGTGACAGGGTCAGGCCGCCCTCTGGAAGGAGTCCTGGAAGCGGACCGGACCTGGGTGGAAGCACCGACGAGAGGCTCTGCGGAAGTCCAGCCTCCCATGGGAGGAGAGCACACACTGGCTGGGGCACCCACGGCCGGGAACAGGGTAGGGTCCCCATCCAGATGGGGGGTGGGGGGGGTGGGCGGGGAGCGGGCAGACGCACGAGGACCTGGCAGCTGCACGGCCACCAACACGGACACAGCAGTCCCAGCCCCAGACAGCGGTGGTCCCAGCTCCCAGCCCTCACGTCCCTCCAGCTACAAGACAAACGCCCACATCGTCAGGGGAGCCTGGCCGCCCACTGGAGGCACACGGGCCTCCGACTGCTAACTATAGGTCCCGTGCGCCAACCGCTTTTCATTTACAACAAGTTCAGGAAGACCAAACTGTGGTTGTACCTGGGGGATGCGTGTCTTTGCGGACGTTGAGTGATTTTAGAATGTCTTCCTGACGGGGAAACGGCTGGGTGGCCCAGGACTCTCTTTACTCTGGTGATGTCTATCCCAGGACAGCAATATAAGACGCATTAACAAAAATAACCGTCCCCCGAAATCACGAAAACAGAAAAGGTATTTAGCACTGGCGCTGTGGGAGGGGGTGGCTTTTAGTTAGGTATCTCCCAGACAAAAGAAAACGAATCCAAGCGTCCCCATGCCCACTTTCCCAGGGCTCCCAGCCACCATGTGCCTGAAAGGACAGCCTTCATACCACACGGCAGTGACAGGCACCTCGGAGCTCTGGACCTGCCAGGTGAAGCTGACCTGAACAGCAGATAATTCAGGCCCTGTGGGGATGGGGGTATGGGGGTCTGCCTCATCCAAACAGGGAGCATTCCAGAGACAGGATCTCTGCTTTTTAATGCGTGTAACGATAACATTTATTTCTTCTATATAACACTTCCTGTTTGCAGACCTGGTGGCTGCATTTAAACCTATCATCGACAAGATCTTATTTTTAAATGCACTCAGTGGAAAATCGTATTAAGTATTTGCAACGGATTTTAGAAGACCAAAACGGCCATTCCTTGCGTGCAAATTTAACCAGCGGTGAGGGGAAGCCATTTTTTGAGCAGAACGCTCAGGTAACAGGCGTCCGCCCTGAAGCCAGTCACCTCCGTGCTCCTTTGACACTGGCCACACGTATCGACATGAGCTCAGTGGACCTCAGAGCAAGATACATTCTAATTTATGGTATTTACTTATTTATTGCTTTCTCATGGACGTTTTCTTCCACATTCTCAAAGAACGGCTGCAGAGAAGACAGGTTTCTGTCCTCCATTCTCAACTGCTCTGCCTGCCTGATGGGAAGTGACTATAAGCTCTCCTGGCTGCACAAAAAGCCAACTATTTCTTCCACACAAACAAGGCCAGTCAGGGTGTCTGCACGCTGCCAGGCGGCTCTTCATTACAGCCGTGCCTGACCCGGCGTTCCCAGTTGGAGGGGATTCCAGCGGCTCTCCACAGACAAATAAACAGCAAATACTTACAGGGGACAGCCTTGTAGAACTGATTCCTTAATCAACAGTTAAAGAAGCAAATTGGATTTGCCCTATCACACACACACACAAAAAATGAATTCCAGATTGTCGTTTTTGTCTTAAGTACAAGAAGGTTGTCTTATAGGCTTGGCTGGATAATTTCATTTTAAAAGTATAGCTAAAATTTGACATCCCTGGGGATTTGTGGTTTTCTCCATCATTATATAACTGTAAACTTCTGGATGTTAGAGATTGGATAATTTCTTGCAGCTGGACCTGGCCTCCAGCGCCCTTGGCCGTTCAGGATGAGCGCCAATGGCTGGCCAGCGTTACCAGTCGGGCTTGGGAACAAGGCAAGTCCCCAGTACGCGTATCCAAAGTTTTAGCGTGCGAGACTTTTCTTATTCATTTTCCCAAATACAGGTTCTTCTCTCTCTGCTCTCAGTCAAAGGAATGGTTAGAAATTCTCTGGACAGGCTGTCTCTACGCTAGCGAGTGAAACACAGCAGAAACACACACGCAGTCTCTTTTTAAGGCTTTGGGGTTGGATGCTGTTGAGCAGTTTTTCTGTGCCGAGTTCTTTGGGACCATATGTTCGCACGACATTATGGAGGGAAGCTGGCCTCCAGCACAGGACAGGCCTGGGCTAGCAGACCCAGTCAAAACTGTAAAACGCTCCGTGAAACTGTGGCAAGCAAGGTGGCGCGTGAGTCTCCATGGGTGAAATATGCCCCCCACCCCGACTTTCCCACCCTGTGCATGATTTCTGAGTTGATTAACATTTCACTTCTAGTGTTATGTTATTACAGCCTTTATGTTTTAATCCATTTTTCACAGCGTGGGAAAAGAAAAATATCACTATTCTAGTAATCAAGTTATTCCTGTAAAATCCTAAATAAAATGAGAAGTTTATTAAAGACATTTATCTTATACAACAAGAATAAAATCAATTTGCACGGCCGGTCCGGCATCCCGTTACAGTAACATTAAAATATACTGTTTATTTGCGGGAGGGGCCGTGTCTCTTTTCAGATTGGTCAGTGAGGAGAGGACCAGAGTGCACTTCGTTCAGAAGAGCGGCCTGGCAGCTGGACGCGGAGGAGAGCATTTTTATTGTTAATCAATGCCAATCAATTCTGAGCCTTGATGTTAAATAGGGATCAATACCACTGGCTGCAGATGAGATCTGATTTCAATTGGTGAGCAAACCTGCAGAAGTTTTTAATCATCAGGTAAATCAAGACCTGGAACATAAGTCAGATGAATTAATACAGGCCGTGCAGGACCTCTCTTGCCACTGATCCAGCACAAGGAAATTTCTGTCATATTTCATTATCACTCTTAGGCCGAGCTGAAGGCAACGTTTGGGGAGCATTTTCTGAGTGGGAGCTGGAGCGCC